>NC_067486.1:48885551-49143051 GCF_947179515.1 Apodemus sylvaticus
TATTGTATAGGGCAGGAGTACTGGAAACATCTGCATACTCAGGAACTGTAGTTGGAGGGAGCTTTATAAGATCAAATAGTGAAGTCTGATAACTGTCAGGGCAATAAATTCTTACTAGGGTTGACCATGTGGTAGCTGAATTTATGGCACGAGGTTGGCAGTAGAAAGGGTGCTATGTCCTGCCATCCCCATCTAAGGTATCTGAGGTTGAAATGCTCCACAACTCTTGCTCCATAATTCTGGATCATTACAGTCCTGCAACAGGACATAAAAAGAAACATATATTATAATGTACGTTAAGCAAAACTGTATTTGCTCTCTTTACCTTTTCTTAACAAGCATGTAAGCCCAATGTGAGTCAACAGACAGAGATAATAGTCTCAGACTACAACAAACTCTTAGTTGAGAATTCACCTAAAAATAATGTAGCTTGCAATTATGTCTCTGAAAAATCATTCGAAGTAGGGGTTACTTCTGTGCTCTAGAATAGTGCCCGATTTGGGAATTATTTTATGCACATGACCGTCCTTTCATTAAATAAACTATATGCTTGTTGTGGGCAGGATTTATGTTGTAGAATTTCACATATCTTTCAGTACATGACAGGGTGATGGGAGCAGTAGCTTGTGAGTGGAGAGAATTGATTTTCTCATGGATAGAAAGCCACTATCCAGGAAGAGAAATATTCGTGCCCAAAACTGTTAAATGTCATTGTTAATAGAATCATTGACTTTTTATTCAACTTTCTTGACTACAATATGTTCTATTTTTTACTTCTCAATGAAAATCTGTGTGGTCATATGATATAATTATCAATGATATATGTCTTTTTTATTTTAATAGAAAACAAAAATAATTAAATCTCATAGCCATGTTGAAGGAAAAGGTAAAACAGTCAAGCATATAATTTATGAATAATCTTTTCTTAATAATTTTATATAATGTCTCTCTAAAATATTAATCAAGGTCATCCAAGCTCAGGAAGAAAAGGCCACTTGTTATTTGTCATAAATAAATTCTACTGTATACTGCAAATAACTTTATATGTAAAAACCTGCAAGACTGTGAATAATGTAATATTTAGAAAGGTTATGAAGAAAGGCTATTATTTGTTGATGAGGATGGATGAAATATAACCAAAATAACACATGAGCCATGAAAAATGATATAAAACTAATTATTATATTCAATTTTGTCATAATTGCTCCATCCCCTTCCCAACCCACTCTCTGCCTCTCTATGTGTTTGTGTGTGTGTGTGTGTATGTGTGTGTGTGTGTGTGTGTGAGAGAGAGAGAGAGAGAGAGAGAGAGAGCATGTGTTAGTAGGAGAATAACAATGTAATTGACAGTAACAGTACAAAACCCCAAGTGAAACTGCATGCTTTTAGAATGGCCATTCTAACTATCTGTTCAGTGAAATGCATTTGGGCCAGGGAAAGTGTTTGTTTAGCAGATACCTTAAAATAGCTCTGTGATGTTTGACTTTTGAGTTCATTACACTAACTGTTTTAGGGAGCTTTTCAAAATCAGCTTTTCACATCCTCTGAGATAAAGGAATGTTCAAAATGCTCAGGGGTAGTGTTTAGGTTGCATAAGATTGAAGTGCTGATCTTCTGTCTACACTTTTCAAAAAAAGACATTTTTTTCAGATCTGGGTTTATCATACTCTATTTGATCCATTACTCTGTATTCCTAACTGATAGGAAATGATCTTTTCCTATAATGAAACAAGGCTTGAGTTTATCTTTTCAAATTTCCCTTACTATCTGCAGGAGAAATTGTTAGGACAAAACTTCCTACTTAGAGGGTGAAACAAAATAATCGTGGGAGGCAGAAAGAAGACTGAAGGAAAGGTCATCCAGTGACTGGGCAGACTTGGGATCCATCCCAAGGATAGTTACCAAACCCTGCCACCATTACTGATGCTATGTTGTGTTTGAAGACAGGAGCCTAGCATGACTGTTCTCTGAGAGGTTCCACCAGCAGCTGACTGAGACAGATGCATACACTTTCAACCAACCATTAGAATAAGGTCAGTGACCTTTCAGGGTTGTTTTGATTTGCATTTCCCTCATGACTAAGGATGTTGAACATTTCTTTAGGTGCTTCTCAGAATTCAACATTTCTCAAGTGAAAATTCTTTGTTTAGCTCTGTACCCCATTTTTTCTTTTTTTTTATTCTATATATTTTTTATTTATATTTCAAATGATTTCCCCTTTTCAGTAGCCCATTTTAATAGGGTTATTTGGATCTCTAGAGTCTACCTTCTTGAGTTCTTTGTATATCTTGGATATTAGCCCTCTGTTGATGTAGGAAGGGTAAAGATCGTTACCTAATTTATTGGTTGCCTTTTTGCCCTTTTGACATTGTCCTTTACCTTACAGAAACTTTGTAATTTTATGAGGTCCCATTTGTCAATTATTGATCTTAGAGCATAATCTATTGGTGTTCTGTTCAGGAACTTTTCCCCTGTGCCCATGTCCTCAAGACTCTTCCCCCATTTCTTTTCTATTAGTTTCAGTGTGTCTGGTTTTATGTGGGAGACTTCATCTCACACCAGTCAGAATGGCTAAGATAAAAAACTCAGGAGAAAACAGGTGCTGGCAAGGATGCGGAGAATGAGGAGCACTCCTTCACTGCTGGTGGGGTTGCAAGCTGGTATAACCACTCTGGAAATCAGTCTGGCAGTTCCTCAGAAAACTGGGCAGGACCCCACTATACCACTCCTGGGCATATACCCAGAGGATTCCCCAGCATGTAATAAGGACACATGCTCTACTATGCTCATAGCAGCCCTATTTATGATAGCCAGAGCTGGAAAGAACCCAGATGTCCCTCAACAGAGGAATGGATACAGAAAAACATGTTATATTTACACTATGGACTACTGCTCAGCTATTAAAAACAATGAATTAATGAAATTCTTAGGCAAATGGGTGCAACTGGAAAATATCATCCTGAATGAGGTAACCCAATCACAAAAGAACACACATAGTATGCACTCACTGATAAGTGGATATTATTAGTCCAGAAGCTCGGAATACCCAAGAAACAATTCATATATCAAATGATGGCCAAGAAGAAGGAAGGAAAGGCCCCTGGTCTTGGTAAGGCTCGGTGTAGCAGTGTAGCGAATACCAAGATAGGAAAACAGGAAGGGGTGATTGGGGAACAGGGTGAGGGAAAAGGGCTTATGGGACTTTCAGGGAGCAGGAATCCAGGAAAGGGGATATCATTTGAAATGTAAATAAAGAATATATCAAATAAAAAAAGAAATGTACATAAAATATCCAATTTTTTAAAAAAGGTTGGAGACCTCTATAGAATAGTTAGGGGAAGGATTAAAAGAACTGAAGGGGATGGCAACCCATAGGAAGACCAATATTGTCAACTAATCCAGACCTCTTGGAGCTCCCAGAGACTGTCACCAGACAAACAGGGTACACACGCTGGTCTCAGGCCCAAGGCACATATATAGCAGAAGACTGTCTTGTCTGGCCTCAATGGGAGAGGATGTGCCTAATCCTGTAGAGACTTGATGCCCCAGTGATACCTGGGGTGGCACCTTTCAGAGGTTCGGAGCATGGGATGAAGAGATCTGAGAGGGGGAATGGGGAGGGGGCCAAAATTTGGCATGCAAATAGATAAAATAATTACAAATTTTAAAAAATTATTTCCAGCCCTTCTGTAGTTGTTTATTTGCATATAGAAACACTGCAGTCCCTTAGTTTTAAATTTTCATGCTCTCTTTGATGGGTGGCTTTTCTTCACAGCCAACCAACCAGGCATATTTACCATTGCCCTGCTTCCTTACTTTCTCCTCAGCTAAAACAAATATTCTCTAAATCCTGTGTACATATGTACACCTGGGATTGTCCTAATCTCCTTTCACTGGTGATGCTTATCTTTGAAAATATTCATATTTCATATTCTCTTCAAATTATAAATGCAAATTATCATAGTGGTTTGTCTTAATTTCATGCCAAGGAAACTTTGTGGTCTATAGTTCTCTCTGCAGAGCAGGCTTTAGTGGGCAAGTCTAAATATGAGGCACATGGACTTTTTTTTCTCTATTCTTTTTTTAAATTCTTTAATCTTTTTTTTTTAACAATCCAGAATTTATCCCCCTCCCTGTCTACCTTCCAATTGATCCACATCCCACATCTCCTACCCCCTGTCTCCAAGAGGATGCCCCCATATCTACTCCCACTCCATGAGACTTCCCCATTTCCTGGGACCCCAAGTCTCACAAGGGTTAGGTGCATCTTCTTTGACTGAGTCCTGACCCAACAGTCCTCTGCTGTGTATTTATTGAGGGCCTTATATCATCTGGTGTATGCTGCCTGGTTGGTAACTCACTGTCTGAGAGATCCTAGGGGTCCAGATTAGTTGAGACTACTGGTCTTCCTCTAGGGTAACCCTCCTCCTCAGCTTCTTCTAGCTTTTCTCTAATTCAACAACAGGGGTCAGTAGTTTCTGTCCATTGGTTGGGTGTAAATATCTGTATCTGACTCTTTCAGTTGCTTATTGGGCCTATCAGAGGGAAGTCATTATATGCCCCTGTTTGTAAACACACCATAGCATCAGTAATAGTGTCAAACTTTGGGCCCTCCCCCTGAGCTGGATCCCAATTTGGGCCTGTCACTGGACCTCCTTTCCCTCAGACCCTTGTCTAGTTTTGTCCCTGAAGTTCTTTCAGACAGGAACAATTCTGGGTCAGAGTTTTTGACTGTGGGATGAAAACCCCATCCTTCCACTTCCAGTCTTCTACTGGAAGTTGGCTCTACAAGTGCCCTCTCCCCACTGTAGGGCATTTCATCTAAGTTACCTCCTTTTGACTCCTGAGAGTTTCTCTCACTCTCCTGGTGGGAGGGCCCCCCACCTTCTACCTTCTGAGGTTGCCTGTCTCCATTCTTCCTGGTGGCCCTCAGGGCTTCAGTCCTGTTCCCGCGTCCCCAATGCCTGATCATGTCCCCCTCTTCCCCTCTCAGTTGCCTTTCCTATCCACATACTTCCCCCCTCCCACCTCCTGTGATTGCACATGGACCCTTGAAGCACAGTTGATTAAGACTTGAGACATGACCAGCTATTCAAATAAGTTTGAATAATCCCCCTTCTCTGGGACCTGAATTAAGAAAGTGACTCATAGACTCAGAAAGTAAAATATGCAAATAGGGGAACCAGGAAATGGAGATGAACCTTCCATAGAAAATGTAAAGATTATAGCTGCTCTCTCAAATGTTAAAGCAAACAAACAAAATGAAAAATATATACAAAGCAGAACCAACACAAAGAAAGGCCCGATTGATGAGATATAAATGTATAGAATATGGTCAGATATGTGTCTGGAATATGGACACATAAAGGAACTGGGCTGTGTATGTTTTTGTAGATCAGTGGGGTTGAAGGTTAAGAAAAGACCTAGACATCCTGCTCTGCATGCTTTGACTCCATTGGGATCCTTGCCTCCCTGAAAGAGGTCTGACACATGCTGTTGAGGACATGCTGTTCATCAGCATCTAATTCATTAAATTATCTTACCAGAAGCTTATAAGCATCTTAAGAAGGCCAAGTCTTTCTTCTCTTTTGTTGTCTTTCACACAAATTTCTAACAGCACTTGACACACATTACTCGCTGATTGATTCAAGGCAACTTAGAGATGCTACAAATTAGTTTTTATCTCAAATAACAAGGTAATGATTCGAAGTCTTACTTCGGCTTAAAGACAGAAAATGCAGCTTAATTTCTAACCTGTTTACTTTCTTTTTTGTCAGTATTTTTAAGAGATGGCAATAATAACTCACCGCATAGCTGCCACCAAGTATCAGGAGAGTTAAATACATAGAAAGTTGGATTTGATAAGTGACAAGAACTTGTCAAAGTGTGTTTATGACAAGGAGAAAAAAACTGTCCTTCCCATTATGAGGAGACAAAGACAGTCATATATTGTATTAGATTATCACTTCCCACTACTTACTTTTTCAAACAGATGCATGCAAAATACAAGTTCAAACTTTTTAAATTGGAAGAAAAGATAATAGTACAAATGAGTCAATATGTTTGGCATAAGAAAATTTCAGAATAAAATTCTTTAGTACTTTCAAATGCTATAGAAAGATAAAACAGGGATGGAAGCCTTCTTTAAGTTTGAGGGTAGTTATTAAGTTATCTTCCGGTGTTATCTTCTTTCAAGTGAGTAATTCCAGCTTCTTCGACTTTTCTGACAGGTCATCCTTTTCATCCCTTTAATCACTGTGGTCAGTCTTTTCTGAACCAAGCAATTTCTCAGCACCCTTCTCAGGTAATTTCCCTGACTTTAAAATGCCTTGTGTTTAATGACACAGTGAACCAAAAGGATCAAAGATTTATTTGGCTCTTGTTGGCTTGTATCACAGCTGTGATAGAATGTTCTTGCTTATAGACAAGGAGGAAGCAATAAATATAGCATGTCTGACCTTCAGGAAAGACTTTTTTTTATTTTATTACAATGTTCCTTTATACCACGCGCCAGAAAGCTAATTATCTTCATTACATAAGTGACTGGACCTACACTGGGACTCATCCTTCCTCATCTAATTCTAATAATCTTGCACTGAATGGAGAGGTCCTCTTTGCATATTTCTATGCCTTTGTGGTAGGCCTGCAGATGTTCTTTTTGGTAATCTACACCCGTGAAGCCTCTTGCATGGGTCTCTTCTGGCTTATCGGTAAATGAACTGGAAACATTATTCTATTTTTCCATGCTAACAATTGAACTCAGGACTTGCAAATGTTAGGGGAGCTTTCTACCACTTAGCTCCACCCACAGCCTCAGAAGTGCTTTTCTTTACTGGGATTTTCTAATGCTCTTCGACACGGACATAATATTTTCAATCATATATAAAGTTATACAAGTGAGTGTGTGTGTGTGTGTGTGTGTGTGTGTGTGTGTGTGTGTGTGTGTGTAGAGAGAGAGAGAGAGACAGAGACAGAGAGAGACAGAGAGAGACAGAGAGAGATGGGAGGGCTGAGCATATGGTGATTGACAAAAAGCTATAAAGACAAGTTCTTAATATCTCTGTGAATGAACTCCAAAATTTAATAATTAAACTGTTCAATTAATGATCAGAATTTGTACTATTAACTACTCTAATACCTATACCAATCCTCTTTGATATCATTCAGGTTTCAAGATAAGCTACTGAGAATCTCCATAGGTGAGAAAATGATTAGTCATTTACAAAACCATGGTTACCATATTGATTTTATATTTGTGAACAGTCAGAAAGATACTATTCTGTTTTTAAGGTTTCATTCTTCCATTTAAATAACATATATAGAATAACACATGTTCCACATAGGTTTCTAAGAAATGAACTTCTTTAGCTCAGAATATAAAGGTTTGTTAGATCCAAAGCTCTGGTCATTTTTAAATATATATCATTTCTCATAAATAACTGGGGCCACAGAAGTTGTACTGGCTTACTCATAGACATCTTTGAGAAGATGTATTTTCCCCTTGCTCCTAGTCTGATGTATTCCACTTTGCAGTGATCACAGATTCTCAAATACGTCTAGTATTTCTAATGCTTACATATTTGCACTAACCTCTTTAACTAAGCATAGAGGTCATATGTCTATTTGCACATTCCATTGCAACTTGCATGAGCGGTGCTCTTGAAGTTGCAAAAGCATATATATCTGTAGTCACAATAGAAACAGATATAGTGTCTACTGATCACAGGAAATTGTCCATAAGCTTGTAAGGGCCCTGCAACCCTTCAGAGTCCTATTTATAATGGACATTGATCATACTTTCCTGAACTCAGGGTGTTGGTTTTTACAAGCTGAGTTTAGACCAGCCTTCTCCATCCAGTCTGGATCACTAATAGTTCTCATCTAGAAATATAGTGAAACCCTTTTCCCTGTTATGAGTTGAGTAATAAAATGAAATGTTGTTGAAACTGGCACAATATAGAGTGTATACACTAATACAATTTTATTATGAAATAATTACAATAGAAACAGTTTTAGATTTTGCAGAAGTACAAATGTGAAAACAGAGAATCGAAAATTTGGGATAGAGGCCATTGCTATTTCATGTGCTTCTGTTTCCAGAGAATAAATATTAATACTATACACAAATATGTATTGCAGCCTTTTGCTGCAGTGATATTTGTCACAAAGTTGATTTGTAAGAAGCTAATATTAAAATTAAATCAAATGTATGTTTTTAAAAGCTGATGAATAAAACTTTTTAGGCTTATTTAAGCTTCCTGAATTTTAAAACATACATAGCAGGATATATTAGACTTGATAACACAATATGGCTGGTGTGTGGAAGAGATCTCTGTGTGTAGGAAAGAAATAAAACAAATCCCTCATTTACAAATCAGTTGTTAACCCTTCTCTCATTTCCGATTCTACATGGGTTTTAGTGAACACTTAAAAAGTTCTATGCTTAGGACTCATTAAAATTGCCTGCAGATGATATTCTGTTATATCTCAGATAGGCAGGAAAGTGACCACAGGGGACTGAAATAGGAGGAACTCATATCTCAAAGTACTATGCCAAATATTACATAAATATGATTGCAAACATCGTTGAAGTAAACTCTAAGTACATGTGTGTATGTGAATGTGTATGCGAGTGTGTGTGAGCATGAGTGCACATTTGTGTAAATGTGTGCATGTATTTGCATTCACTATCATGTGTGTGTGTGTATGTGTGTGTGCATCTGTTCACATGACCTGTGTTTATGGACAGAGAGACATACGAAGGGAGAGTTAAGGCAAGAAGGATGATAGAAGCCAGAGAAAAATCAAAAAAGAGAATGAAATTAGAAGATAATAAAAGTGTTCCAATTACAATAAGGACAATGATTGTGATTATGACCTTGTTGTGAGTACCTAGTAAGAAATTATTAAAACCCACAAAAGTTCTTTATTCTTCATATTCTGAAAATATTTAAAGTTACTAAATTCAGAATTTATTCATGTATTGGAAAATAGGCATATCAGATTTCAGAAAATGTAGATTAGATATATATTTTACACAAAATACAAGGAAAAGATAGGAAATTGCTATGAAGTAACCTGACTTCATAAATCAAATTAAAATAGCCCATTCTCATCTTCTCAAAAATTCACTAACAAAAATTTACATGAAACCTCAAAATCAACATGCCACATTCACTCTCATGAAATTTTCCTAGCGTGTATGAAGGAGTGAACTATTTGAGCCACCAGCACGAGTCTCAGATCAAGACGGCACCATAATGTAAGTAAGAGGCCTGGTGGAAGTTTACTTAGTGTCATGTTTTTCAAACTTTCATTCTGCTTGTAGGTGATTCCACTGTTTAAAATCACTTCCGGGTACAGTGTTGAAATACTATCCAATGTTTCCAAGCTCAGGAAGGCTATTTGTGTGCTATAAACAAAGATAAGTTTCATTCAGACTGACTTCTAATGCTGTAGCCTGTGAACTCAATGCTAATAAATCAACATACACTTTCTAAAGCTATTTTAACAGGAAGAAGGAAAGAACATATAAGCCCACGTTATGTTGGTAAGTAGAGTGATAAAGGCTCCAAAGCACACTGGAACCTAATCTTGTATTTCCCTTTAGAGAAATGGCACAGAAGTCTCCAGTGCAGTAGTTTGTAGTTTAGTGTTTGTGGTAAATTTACAGAACATGACACTTCAAATAATGAGACTTGACTGTATTTGTTATTCAGTTATGAACAATTTATCTGGAGTAATATATATAAAATATATGAATATATTATATAACACATACTCCATAACATAATATAACCAAGAGCATTAAAAAGGCTGATTGATAATATAGTTGCAAAATATCATACATAGTCTTGAGGTTAAAATCAACAGAGAAAGCTGTTAGGCAGTGGAGAGTTGTAGATTCCTCACTGCTCCCAACCTGTGCTTGTCCATCACTCCAGGCTCTGTTTCCTGTACACTTGTGATTACTAACAAGTTGTACCTAAGGATATTAAAATGAGGCTTGGAGAAGAAGCTTTACAATGTGTTGAAAAGCCAAAACTGGATAACTTAGGGTGACTTGGCTCAGGAGATAAAGTCAGAACTTAGAATTAAACCTGTGATACTTAGTAATCTGTTTAAACTCCTTTGTTATATATTTCAAAAAAGGGGTTTATTATTTTTGTGATTATAGACAATGTATGCATCATGAAAATAAACTAAAAATTAGAATTGTAAGCATGAACTTCAATAAAAGTAGTCCTAATTTTGTTCTTGTTATTGCCGTGAGATTTTCTGAATATAATGTTTTTAGAATTGTGAGTATTGAATTTTGGGTAAAAAATGGAAAGGTCTCATCGTATATTTGAAATTCACTGGCTAGTTAGAAAGACAGTGTGTAATCCTTGTATATATTTATAGGACCAACGTTGATAAATAAATATTGATACTCTGTATTAGCAGGAAGTAGCAGAATGAGCATATGTCTTGAGAACAGATATCCTTAGGCTGGAGAATCATTCTATAATTTAAGAATCTGCTGGTTAAGTTTTTTACTGAACATAACCTCAAGTTACCTGGGAAGAGAGAACCTCTATTGAAGAACTGTCTTGAACAGATTAACCTGTGGTCTGTGTGTGGTAGGTTGTTTTGATTGATGATTCATACAAGAGGGTTTAGCTCTGTAGGTGACATCATCTCTAGGCAGGTGGATATGTATTGAAACTTACTGAGCGTCACACAGATAGCAGATGAGTAAGAAGCCATCCCCTTCTTCAGAGCCTCTCTTTTTCTTAATTTTTTAAAAAATTTTTACACTCCAGATTTTATTCCTCTGACTTTTCCACATCCCATACCTCCTCCCCATCCTCCTGTTTCCAGGAGGGTATCCCCACCCCCACCCCACCTGACCTCAAAACTCCCTGGAGTCTCCAGTCTCTTGAGAATTAGGTGCATCATCTCTGGTTGAACACAGACCCAGCAGTCCTCCACTGTAAGTGTGTTGAGGACCTCATATCAGCTGGTATGTTCTGCCTGTTTGGTGGTCCAGTGTTTGAGAGTTCTCGGGAGTCCAGAGTAATTGACATTGCTGGTTCTCCTACAGGGTCACTCTCCTCTTCAGCTTCTTTCAGCCTTTCCCTAATTCAACCACAGGGGTCAGCAGCTCCTGTCCATTAGTTGGGAGCAAATATCTGCATCTGACTCTTTCAGTTGCTTGTTGGGTCTTCTGCAGTGCGCTAATGCTAAGTCCATTTTTATGAGCTCTCCATAGCCTCAGTAAGTGTCAGGCCTTGGCAACTCCCCTTGAGCTGGATCTCACTTTGGCCCTGTCACTGGACCTTCTTTTCCTCAGGCTCCACTCCATTTCCAACCCTGCAGTTTTTTCGGACAGAAACAATTATGGGTCAGAGTTGTGACTGTGGGGTGGCAACCCCCTCCATCATTTGATGCCCTGTCTTCCTGCTGGAGATGGGCTCTATAAGTCCCCTCTCCCTACCGTTGGGCATTTCATCTAAGGTCCCTCCCTTTGAGTCCTGAGTTTCTCACTCCCCAGGTCTCTGGTGCACTCTGGACGGTCCCCTCAACCTCCTACCTCCGAGGTTGCCTGTTTCCATTCTTTCTGCTGGCCCTCAGGTCTTCAGTTCTTTTCCCTCACCCAGTACCACATCAGGTCCCTCCCCCTTCCCCCATTCACTTTCCCTCCCAGGTTCCTTCCTCTCTCTGAACTTGTGATTGCTTTCTTCTCCCTCCCAAGTGAGACTAAGGCTTCCTCACTCAGGCAGTTCAGCTTGTGGGACATTTTGTGTTCTATGGACAGTATCTTGGGTATTCTGTACTTTCTTTTTTCTTTTTCTTTCTTTCTTCCTTTCTTTCTTTCTTTCTTCTTTCTTTCATTTTTTTTGCTAATATCCACTTATTAGTGAGTACCTGCCATGCATGTCTTTTTGGGTCTGAGTTACCTCACTCAGGATATTTTCTAGTTCTGTCAATTTACATGCAAAACTCAGGATGTCCTTGTTCTTAATGGCTGAATAGTAATCCCTTGTGTAAACGAACCACATTTTCTGTATCCATTCTTCTGTTGTGGGGCGTCTGGGTTGTTTCCAGCTTCTGACTATCACAAATAAGGCTGCTATGAACATAGTGGAACACATGCCCCTGTGGCATAATGGGGCATCTTTTGGGTATATTCCCAAGAGTCATATTGCTGGGTCTTCAGGTAGATCTCTTTCCAGTTTTCTAAGGAACCTCCAAATCGATTTCCAGAGTGGTTGTACCAGTTTGCAATCCCATCAGCAATGGAGGAGTGCTCCTCGTTCTCCACATCCTTTCCAACATGTGTTGTCACATTTGAATCTTAGCCATTCTGATTGGTGTAAGGTGCAATCTCAGGGTAGTTTTGATTTACATTTCTCTGATCACTAAGGACTCTGAACATTTCCTTAGATGCTTCTCTGCCATTATAACATTTCTCTGTTGTGAATTCTCTGTTTAGTTCTATGACCCATTTTCATTGGATTGCTTGGATTTCTGGTGATTAGCTTCTTGAGTTATTTATATATTTTGGATATTAGCCCTCTATCAGATGTGGAATTAGTGAAGATTTTTCCCAATAGGTAGGTTGCTGATTTGTCTTATTGATATATCCTTTGTCTTACAGAAGCTTTCCAATTTCATAAGGTCCCACTTATCAATTCTTGATCTTAGAGCATGAGCCATTGGAGTTCTGATTAGGAAACTTTCCCTTCTGCCAACAAGTTCAAGGCTCTTTCCCACTCCCTATTCTATTAGATTCAGTGTATCTGGTTTTATGTTGAGGTCCTTGATCCACTTGGACTTGAGCTTTGTGCAAGGTGACAAATATGGGTCTATTTTCATATACAGACAGCTAGTTAGACCAGCATTATTTATTAGAGATGCTTTCTTTTTTCCATTGTATATTTTTGGTGTCTTTGTCAAAGATCAAGTGTCTGTAAGTATGTGATATTACTTCTGGGTCTTCAATTCTATTCCATTTGATCAGTGTGCCTGTCCCTCTATTAATACCATACAGTTTTTATCACTATTTCTCTGAAGCAAAGCTTGAGGTCAGGGATAGCAATTCCTCCAGCCATTCCTTTATTGTTAAGAATTGATTTGACTCTTCTGGATCTTTTGCCTTTTCAGATCATTTTGAGAATTCCTCTTTCCATGTCCTTGAAGAATTTTTTTGGGATTTTGATGAGGATTGCATTGAATCTGTAGGTTGCCTTTGGTAGGATGGACATTTTTATTATATTAATTCTGCCAATCTATGAGCATGGGATATCTCTCAATTTTCTGAAATCTTCTTTGATTTCTTCCTTGATAGACTTGAAATTATTTTCATATAGGTCTTTCATTGTTTGGTTAGAGTTACCCCAAGATATTTGATATTGTTTGTGGCTATTGTGAAGGGAGTTGTTTCCCTAATTTCTTTCTTAGCCTGTTTATCATTTGTATAAAGGAAGACTACTGGTTTATTTGAGATAATTTATATCCAGTCACAATGCTGAAGTTGTTTACCAGCTGGAGAATTTCTCTGGTAGAATTTTTGGGGTTGGTTGTTTGTACTATCATATCATCTGCAAATAGTGACATCGTTATTTCTTCTTTGCCAATTTGTATCCCCTTGATCTCTTTTTATTGTCTTATTGTTCTAGCTAACACTTCAAGTACTATATTGAATAGATATGGGGAGAGTAGGCATCCTTGTCTTGTCCCCGATTTTAGTAGGATTGTTTCAAGTATCTCTCCATTTAATTTGATATTGGTTGTTGGTTTGCTGTATATTGCTTTTATTATGTTTGGGTATGGGCCTTGAATTCTTGATCTCTCCAACACTTATTAACAAGATGGGGTGTTGTATTTTGTCAAATACTTTTTCAGCATCTAAGGAAATGATCATGTGATTTCTTTGAGTTTGTTTATGTAGTGGATTATGTTAATGGATTTCCATATATTGAATCAACCTTGCATCCCTAGGATGATGCCTACTTGATTATGGTGAGTAATGTTTTTTCTGTGTTCTTGGATTCAGTTTATAATAATTTTATTGAGTATTTTTGCATTGATATTAATAAGTGAGATTGGTCTGAAGTTCAATTTTTTGGTTGGGTCCTTGTGTGGTTTAGGTATCAGAGTAATTGTGACTTCAGAGAACAAGTTAGGTAGTGTTCCTTCTTTTTTTTTTTATTTTATGGAATAGTTTGAGGAATATTGGTATCGGGTCTTTGATGGTCTGGTAGAATTCTGCACTGAATCCACCTGGCCCTGTGCTTTTTTTTTTGGTTGGGTGGTTTTTAATGGCTTCTTCTATTTCTTTGTATGATATGTGCCTGTTTAGATAGTTTACCTGTGCTTGATTTAATTTTGGTATGTGGTATCAATTCAGATGCTCTCTTAAATCTCACTTAGAATTCCCCCAATAATTCATGACCTGGGAGTTGTAACTAAAATAAACCCAAGATTTTTTAGGCCTTTGCTCTTGTTTAATTTTGTTGCTATGATAAAACTCTCTTTTATAAAAATAAATAAATAAAAATAAATCTTGCACTTATTTTAGGGCTGAGTGCATTTCTAAGAAGCTCTCTGGGATTCTTTGACAAATCACTCACTGAAAAATACTTGCCTCCTGAGCTCTACTCCCAGATATCCTGATCAGTAGTCCTGGACAAGGCCTAGGTGATTTGATTTTAATCAAAGACACAAGACATTTAGAGCTGATGATATTCACATCATCAGCAAGCGTTACTATATGAACGTATATAGATCCCCTCATTAATAGTTTCTCTGACTATTAACACATGTTTTCTAACTCCTGCCACCTGAATATTTTTAACACACCTTAGAATTTTAGAAAGATGAAAAGTAAATCTGAGAAATATAACACATTATGCTCTAATTAAAATGGAATTCTGAGAATATAGCCAAATTTCCTTTAATGGGAACAAATATTTAGTCAGCATTTACTACTAATTAATGTGCAGATGTTATACTGAATGTGCAGGTTACAAAACTGAGAAGAAAAGATCCTTGCTTTTACTTTTGCTTTTTTATTGTTTTTTGTTATTATTGGCTGGTGTTTTGGTTTTGTTTGTTTGTTTGTTTAATAATAGTTATTCCAAATTAAAAAGCATTCTGACTATAACTACTGAAATTGTAGGCACTGAGGACTTCCCAGTCTTAGGGACCAGTCCCTGTTGCTTGTCAAGTATCACTCTAACAGCTGAAATTTTCTGTTTGGCCTCCAGATTATCTTGCCAACTTTAGCTGTGGGTGTCATTTTTTTCTTTTACCATTTTGAACCACAATTGTATTATATACCAAGAATGTTCTTAACAAATCAAAAATATATCTAATAAGATTGAATTTCTAAATTTCAAAAAATTATTTCTGGATTATTTATCAAAGATAAAATAGTAACCCAAGCTCAGTATTTATCTTTCAGGGTGTGGTTTGCATTACTCAAATTTCCACAACTGGCCTTAACTCTTTCCTCTTAGAAAGGGATTTAAGAACCAGTTGGTGAAAGAATATATAATCCATAGTCATTCTTCTCCTCCACTTTCTTTGTTTATTTGTTTTCTCCCAAAATCAACTTTATAAAATTAAAGCACAAGAGATTTTACATTTACAATTGCTCTTAAAAGGAGTAGTGCTTCGCCCAAACAATATCCTCTCTTGCCATTTCAAAATCATGGAAACTGAACAAATAATGCCACTAAAAACTGCAGCTGCAAATGAAGATCACAGTGTCTCCTGGGCCAAGTCTGTGATCTGTAACCCTGCTCACTCAAGTACAATGAAGATTACTCTGCTGTTCACATTTTTGCTTCAGACATGATCAGTTAACCTTAAAAATACCAAGAAAATGCCACTGAAAGAGCAGCAACTTACATTTCTAAAAGGAAAATAAGTTCATCTTTATTTTTATAGATTCAAACAACTATGGTAGTTCTAGGGTAATAATTCACTGTTAAGGTGCTGAATTGAAAAGGATGTAAAAGAAAACAGAGACTAGGAAGATCTATTTATACAGATATGCCAATCTCATTCGAAAGCCTACATTTCTAAAAGGAAAATAAGTTCACCTTTATTTTTATATATAGGTGGTAGTTCCAGAGTAATAATTGTTAAGATGCTGAATTTATAAGGGTGTAAAAGTAAACAGAGGGCATGGAGACCGGTCTATACAGATATGCTGAACTGTCTTATTTGACATTCAAATATTAGTTGATATTTTAGAATATTTCCATGTTTCTCCACCATAGCCCACAATATATCCTAGCAATCAAAGAGTGCCTATGGTGCTTTTCTTATTCTGTTCAGTATACATTACTACAAATAACATCTCTAAAGATCCCTGAGCTTTTGTATGCCTTGTACATTTTGATTTTAGCATGAAAATAAATTCATAGACCATTACTTAATTTTTTCCCTATATGTAGGGTGAAAATGGAAATGAAGACTCCTACATTTTTAACATTGAAGTATGTTTAAAAGTAAAACTAGAAATTCCGCAGTGTAATTACACTGACATCTTTTGTAAGTGATAACACATGATAACATATAATTGAATGGCTTTTCCACCACAGGAATCACAACTTAGGAAAAAAAGACAAAGAGCCTAATTTTTTTTCTCTGACTAATCAGGATTGATGTTAATTAAAGAAGAGTGCAAGATAATGACTTCTCATTACTACCTGATAGATAGAAATAGATTATTTTTATTCTAGGTAAAATAGCAATTAAATAACTTTTTAAAAGGATGTATTTTCAGAAGGCTTTCTTCTATAATTGGCGAAGCATTAGGATAAAAGTCTTTCTAAAAAATCATCTACAAAATGGATTTCATCAAAGGCTGTTTATTCTTTAGTGTTTTGTCACACTGTGTGGGATATGAAGGAGACAAAAGATGATATTTGAATAGGCGGTAATCAGAACAAAATTGACTTGTGTTATTCTGTGAATGTTTGCATTAAAGAACACAGACTAACAAAGTAATTAAAACACAAGTTCAAATCCCAGGCCCTTCGGGAACTAGTTCTGTGGCTGAAATCCAAGATTTTAACTTCTATAATGCTTAATTTCTCATCAGTAGCTTTACATAACACATTTGCCAGATATCACAATACATCCCTAGCTGTAGGCAGAATCCAGCTCCATAGGAAGACTATGACACTATGACCCTTAGAAGTGAGAACATTTCCCTCGGGGAAGCTGATGCAGGGGAATTAAGAGATTAATTCTAGACTAGGCTACATACATTTTTCCCAGAAAATGAGGAGCTGTATGAGACTCTGTCTCAAATACTAATACTGAACTGTTCTACAAAAGTCCATTTGAGTATTAAATACCGACATTTCTCTATTGTACAGAGTTTGACCTAGAGGAGGAACTAAACAAATACTAAGAGATATAGTAGCTTCCTCTGCCCATTTAATTAATTATCACAATCCTAGTGATGGGTTTTAGTGATGACTGGAAATAGATATCACCAATGACTTTGTCCAAGCAGGAGTTGTTTGATTTAAGACTAAGCGAGATGAGTAATCTACCAAGGTCCTGCCCATAGGGCATGATGCCATCAACAGATGCGGCTACTCAGCTCTGACTCTGGTTCTTTTCCCATGTCACTAGCTGTAGGCAGAATCCAGCTCCATAGGAAGACTATGACACTATGACCCTTAGAAGTGAGAACATTTCCCTTTTCTCTCCCATGTGGCCCTTTCAAGATGTGATGATGGTTTGTTTCTTTAAAGCCTATGAGAAGGCATCTGCTGTTCCTTCTCCCTCATGTTTCCAAATTCTAAATCAATTTTACACAGTGTTCATCTCATTATGACAGAACTTTCCAGAAAACCGTTTGATTAAGTTAAATCTGGCTGATAATAGACCTTAATTACACCATTACACTGCTACTTGCCTTCTCCTCAATTCCTACCTGTGCCCCTGGGTAAGGATTTACAAGACTAGGAATGGTAGTCCTATTTTGGAATTCTACACACAGGCATTATCATGGTTTATTTATCATCATTGCTTGTACTAAACACTAACTGGATTGGTTCTCAAAATACATATGAAGATGTGGTACTGATAGACCAACAGTATCTTCCATTACTTACATTTCCAGTTAGCACTGAGTACACATTTAACACCAATAACTTACTTTCTTGATAATTCATCTTTTCACCTTTTTGTTCAAGGTTGCTTCATCCAAGTATTTACAGTGGAGTGAAGAAAATAGCAGCAGGCAAAGGAAAAACAATAACTAAAATTTAAAATATACACATACAGTACTTAAAGCTCTTGTTTCAAAGTGTAGGTGCAGAGTCACTTCTGAAAACCTACAACCCAGGGGAGTTTTCAGGAACTGTTAAGGAAAATAATGATTATCAGCACTCCTGGGTTGCTAAAGAGAATTATTACCTACAGAACGCAAGCAAAGCACATGTGAGAGTGTAGGCTACTCTGGAAAATGTTTAACAGTATATACAAAACATAAACAGTGGAAACTGCAATCATGTTGATCTCAAAATCAATTATGAAGAGGACCACCCTTTGGAAAGGCGTGCGAATACTGTCAAAATAAAAATGGATTTACTCATATTAACCAGAACAAGAAAAAGTAATAATCAAATGAGAAACCCAGGGACTGTGAAGGAAGGGTCTTGATGCATGATTACCTGACAGCAATTGCCACAAATGAGTCCAAAAGACCAGATCATGCCCACTGCAATGTTAGCTCTGGCATTACTCTTACTATCCATCTGTAGCTAGACCTTTTTGCTTCCCAACAGCTAACATCATTCTGCTCTCTTTTGTTGTCTAGAACTTACCCCTGCATCAACCCCTTTGAATCTACCTATGGTGTATTAGTCATATGGTGTATGTTTCAGAATAAATATTCTTTGGAGAGTAACTCTCTGACTGTTGTTCCTTTCCTATAGACTAACAACTCAATCAAAATTGTATGTTAAAGAATAGCAGTTAATTTATTCTATGTTAAAGCATAACTGGGAAAATTTGCAGTTTCGTATTTCAGGAATATATATTTTTAACAAACATCATCAAAATATCTTAAAATCAAGTACTTACATTCGTGATACATACACATTGTGTCTGGAAAATAGTGCCTTTTGTGGGAAAAAATTAAGGCAATGGAAATAGCCTTTTAAAAACTCCTAGATGAAGAAGTAAAACATAGTTTTGTATGACTTCTGTGTATGGAATGAGGAAAAATAATCAAATTTCAGAAATTAAAGGAATGAAAGCAAGAATGTTATGGGGGTGTGGATAATCAGATCCAAAAGTACTTTGTAAAGGACTGAGGAGAGAGCTAATGGGTAAAGTAATTGCTTTGTCACTATAAGGAGCACGTAAAACTAGGTATTATACTGCATGTTTCAAATCTTGTGCTCTTGTAGTGGGGTTGGGAGAAGAAGCAGGAGAATCCCTAAATCTTGATTACTGACTAGAATCTCTCTCTCTCTCTCTCTCTCTCTCTCTCTCTCTCTCTCTCTCTCTCACACACACACACACACACACACACACGCACGCACGCACGCACATGCACACGCACATGCACACGCACACGCACACACACACACACACACTAGCAACAGTAAAAGACTCATTCTCAAACAAGGTAGAAGTTGAAGACTGAGACCAGAGATTATCTTCTGACCTCCACAGACATGCTGTGCTACATGCATACCTGCATTTAAACACATACCGACATATCATACACATACACACATGCATACACACGTCTGCACACACCATACACAAAGACACACTAACACAAATATCTATAGCAAACCAAACATAACAAAATGGAGAATGAGAGCCACAAAATAGTTTACAGTTTTGCTTCTGTCAAAGGAAACAGAATGTGACTAAACAGAGCTCAGGATCAATGACAGTGAACTTCACATTTCCCAAATAAACATGTTATCTGAATTCTCTTTTCATTGCCCCAATTTAAAATGTTTGAAATTGGGCCAATTAAATAACCCTTCCTTAATGACAGATTCACATTCGCCTCAGAGTAGAGCTTAGAAGGCTTCAGGGACTTTGTGAAGCAGGTAAGATTTAGACAATATAGATATGGTGCTCACATGTGTCACATATGAAGAAAGCCACTTAAGCTTGCTAAGCCTGCAGATCTCAGAGATGCATACACTATTAGTTGCTGCTATTGTCTATTCATGGTTGCTACTATTAAACCCAGCTATCTAACCACACTTTGCCCCACTCATCTTCCTTTGGGCTTTGTTAGCATCCTTAGAAGACACAACTCAGGATGGAATAAGAAATCCTTCTATTGGATGCCACTATGAACAAGCCTGGGGTTGTCATTACTGCTCTTCCCAGTATTGGGCACAGTGAAGGAAGACTGGGACAAGAAACCAGCACACACACACACGCACACACACACACACACAAACACACACATGTGCACACACACACACCTCTTTATATACATTTATACAAATATATGTGTCTGTCTGTCTGTCTGTAAGTAATCTCTCACACATACTCTGGCAAAAAAAATAAACAAGCTCTGTGGTTCACACACACAAAAAATAAGAAAGCAGGATAGGAGTTATTTAAGTGGAGGGTTGTAACATGAGAGGGAGTGGGATGGGACAGAGAAGTGGACTTGAAATGATTAAATTATTCATATAAGTATATGAAACTGTCATTATCCTGAAAATATGTATACAAATGAAAACACTGATGTCAGCCTCTTCATCTCTGTCACTTTGGTTGGTAGAATAATGAAATCCTCATGGGGTCTCTCTGAAATCTGTTACTAAATAGTGAAAACTAGAGTGTCCAGACAAAATCAAGGACAAGAACTTTCAAGTGGGGAATCAGCCAGAATTATCTGGGATGACTTGAGTTGTCAATCTCATGATGCCAAGCTAAAAACCAGATCATCTTTCCTTGGGGGTTGTGAGAAAGAGATGTAGTAATATAGTGGCAACATGTGACACTTTTGATTTCAAACATGAAGAAAGTGAAGCACCAGCCAATGTGCTCCCAAGCCATAGGGAGTAAACATTCCTGCTGCTCCAGAAAACACCAAAGGGTTGAGACAGTGCATTTTCATCCTCAATGACATTCATATCAGATTTGTCATCCTTTAAATCAAAAGTAGCATTTATTTAGTTTGTTTAGTTACAGATTATCAATTTATGATAATCTGTAAAAGAGGGAATGTATTACTATCATAATTTCTTATAAAGTTGGATATAAATTATTGCATTTGAGTAAAAAATACTTCTTTGGGGAAAGTAGCAAAATATAAAGTGGAAAATTATGACAAGTGAAAGCAAGCTCACCCAGTTTTCCCATTTCGGAAGCAACATCTCCCACTGGGAAGAAGAAATTTGGGTTGCCATAACTGATGAATACTTTAAAACTCTGCGTCAGTACCCTATGGTAATTTCAAGGTAAAAGTCAATGGCTAGAGCCAGAAATGATGTTTTAATCAAACTCTTCTCAGAGGACTACAGATGCACCAATTTTGCATGCACGCAATTTCAAAGTATAGGTTGGGTTTGAAGGGGTGAGTTTTGAGGGAAGACAGTCCTAAAGCAAATTAATATGTTACCTCATTAAATGCACACTATTGATCATAATAAGAATAAAAACTTTATTTGAATGTTTTCAACCCCTAAGATGTTGCAACAACTTCTAGTCTATTATACTAGTCACAATATCTGTCCAAGATGAAAAAGATAAACTTCAATATTGCCATTTAGGAAATGTGTCCCAAAAATTTCTAGACGACTACTCATCACATTCTAACACTGATGTATATTAAAGATGAGCATCCAATAATGAACACAATACCTCACCTGAAGCAATAATATCTCTTATTATTCAGGAATACAACCCATACATTTGATTAATTACTAAGACAAATTACTGGATTGCAAATCCTGAGCAATCCAGTGACATCAGTTTATGTAAATCTGACTTTGGATACCACTTTAGATAAGAAAGGTTAAAAGGAAGAAGAGTGTTTAAAAATGATAGCACATGTTATCAGGGATGTGGAGCAAGGGAAACATTCCTCCTTTGCTTCTGGAAGTGCAAATTTGTAAAACCACTTTGGAAATCAATTTTGCACTTTCTCAAAAAACTGGGAATAGTTCTACCTCATGACCCAATTATACCAATCATGGGCATATACCTAAATGATGTTATACCATCTCACAAAGACACTTGCTCAACTATGTTTATAGCAGCTTTATTTATAATAGCCAGAAATTGGAAACAATCTATAAGTCCATCTTATACATGTACATCTATATAATAATATTCCATCTATGGAATAATATTCAGCTCATAAAAAACAAGACATTATGAATTTTGCAGGCAAATGGATAGAACTTGAGAAAATCACCCAGTTACCCTGTTCCTGAAGGACATCATGATGTGTACTCACTTACCAGTGAGTCATAAAATATAGGTACCATGTTACACTCCACAGACCCAAAGCTAAACAAGAAGGAAGGCCCAAGTGAGGAGGCTTGAATCTCATGTAGAAAGAGAATAGCAGCCTAATTTGTAATAGCCAGAGCTGTAAACAACCCACATGTCTCTCAACCAAAGAATGAATACAGAAAATGTGATCCATTTTCACAATAGAATAGTAATCAGCTATTAAAAACTAGGACATCATCAATTTTGCAGGCAAATGTATGGAACTAGAAAATGTCATCCTGAGTGAGGTAACCCGAACCCAAAAGAACATCCATGATATGAACTCACTGATAAACGAATATTAGTCCAAAAGTTCTGAATACCCATGCTACAACTCACCAAGATGGTTGAAAGCATAAAAAGAAGAAAGGCCCAAGTGTACATACCTGAAACCCACTTAGAAGGGGAGCAAAATAATCATGAAAGGCAAAGGGAGGGAGGACACAGGATGGGAGATGGGAGGAGGCAGGAGAAAAGGAGAGGCAGGATCAGGTATTCAAAAAGACAGGAGGGAGGCCCAAAGGCCCAGGAGAATGAATCAAAATATACAGCAGTAGGGGCTAGGGGGCAGGGAGAACCTCTAGAAAGTCCCAGAAACCTGGGATGTGAGAGGCTACCAAGACTCAATGGAGATGACAGCTGAAAGACCCGACAGTGCAAAGATGGAAATGAAGGAGATCACCTCCAGTAGGTATACAGGGGCCTTATTTGAGGTAGGGGCCACACCCCCATCTTCAAAATTTTTTTCTTTTTTTTTATTCGATATATTTTTTATCTACATTTCAAATGATTTCCCCTTTTCTAGCCCCCCACTCTCCGAAAGTCCCGCAAGCCCCTTTCTCTCCCTGTGTCCTCCCACCCACCCCTTCCCACTTCCCCATTCAGGTTTTGCTGAATACTGCTTCACTGAGTCTTTCCAGAACAAGGGGCCACTCTTCCTTTCTTCTTGTACCTCATTTGATGTGTGGATTATGTTTTGGGTATTCCAGTTTTCTAGGTTAATATCCACTTATTAGTGAGTGCATACCATGATTCACCTTTTGAGTCAGGGTTACCTCACTTAGTATGATGTTCTCTAGATCCATCCATTTGCCTAAGAATTTCATGAATTCATTGTTTCTAATGGCTGAATAGTACTCCATTGTGTAGATATACCACATTTTTTGCATCCACTCTTCTGTTGAGGGATACCTGGATTCTTTCCAGCATCTGACAATTATAAATAGGGCTGCTATGAACATAGTGGAGCATGTATCCTTATTACATGGTGGGGAATCCTCTGGATATATGCCCAGGAGTGGTATAGCAGGATCTTCTGGAAGTGAGGTGCCCAGTTTTCGGAGGAACCGCCAGACTGATTTCCAGAGTGGTTGTACCAATTTGCAACCCCACCAGCAGTGGAGGAGTGTTCCTCTTTCTCCACACCCTCTCCAACACCTGCTGTCTCCTGAATTTTTAATCTTAGCCATTCTGACTGGTGTAAGGTGAAATCTCAGTGTTGTTTTGATTTGCATTTCCCTAATGACTAATGAAGTTGAACATTTTTTAAGATGCTTCTCCTCATCCGAAGTTCTTCAGGTGAGAATTCTTTGTTTAACTCTGTACCCCATTTTTTAATAGGGTTGTTTGGTTTTCTGGAGTCTAACTTCTTGAGTTCTGTATATATATTGGATATTAGCCCTCTATCTGATGTAGGATTGGGGAAGATCTTTTCCCAATTTGTTGGTTGCTGATTTGTCCTCTTGATGGTGTCCTTTGCCTCATAGAAACTTTGTAATTTTATGAGGTCCCATTTGTCAATTCTTGCTCTTAGAGCATACGCTATTGGTGTTCTGTTCAGAAACTTTCTCCCTGTACCGATGTCCTCAAGGGTCTTCCCCAGTTTCTTTTCTATTAGCTTCAGAGTGTCTGGCTTTATGTGGAGGTCCTTGATCCATTTGGATTTGAGCTTAGTACAAGGAGACAAGGATGGATCAATTCGCATTGTTCTGCATACTGACCTCCAGTTGAACCAGCACCATTTGTTGAAAAGGCTATCTTTTTTCCATTGGATGTTTTCAGCCTCTTTGTCGAGGATCAAGTGGCCATATGTGTGTGGGTTCATTTCTGGATCTTCAATCCTGTTCCATTGATCCTCCTGCCTGTCACTGTACCAATACCATGCAGTTTTTGACACTATTGTTCTGTAGTATTGCTTGAGGTCAGGGATATTGATTCCCCCAGACTTTCTTTTGTTGCTGAGAATAGTTTTAGCTATCCTGTCATCTGCAAATAATGATAGTTTGACTTCTTCCTTTCCAATTTGTATCCCTTTGACCTCCTTATGTTGTCGAATTGCCCGAGCTAGTACCTCAAGTACAATATTGAAAAGATAAGGAGAAACGGGGCAGCCCTGTCTAGTCCCTGACTTTAGTGCGATTGCTTCAAGTTTCTCTCCATTTAGTTTGATGCTGGCTACCGGTTTGCTGTATATTGCTTTTACTATGTTTAGGTATGGGCCTTGAATTCCTGTTCTCTCCAAGACTTTAAGCATGAAAGGATGCTGAATTTTGTCAAATTCTTTTTCAGCATCCAATGAAATGACCATGTGGTTTTTTTCTTTTGAGTTTGTTTATGTAGAGGATTGCATTGATGGATTTCCGTATATTGAACCAACCCTGCATTCCCGGGATAAAGCCTACTTGATCATGGTGGATGATCGTTTTGATGTGTTCTTGGATTCAGTTGGCAAGAATTTTATTGAGTATTTTTGCATCGATGTTCATAAGGGAAATTGGTCTGAAGTTCTCTTTCTTTGTTGGATCTTTGTGTGGTTTTGGTATCAACGTAATTGTGGCTTCGTAGAAGGAATTGGGTAGTGTTCCTTCTGTTTCTATTTTGTGGAATAGTTTGAAGAGTATTGGTGTTAAGTCTTCTTTGAAGGTCTGATAGAATTCTGCACTGAAACCATCTGGTCCTGTGCTTTTTTTTGGCTGGAAGACTTTCTATGACTCCTTCTATTTCTTTAGGCTTTATGGGACTGTTTAGATGATCTATTTGGTCCTGATTTAATTTTGGTATTTGGTATCTGTCAAGGAAACTGTCCATTTCCTCCAGATTATCCAGTTGTGTTGAGTACAGGCTCTTGTAGTAGGATGTGATGATTTTTTGGATTTCCTCAGTTTCCGTTGTTATATCTCTCCCTTTTCATTTCTAAGTTTGTTGATTTGGATACTTTCTCTGTGCCCTTTGGTCAGTCTGGCTAAGGGTTTATCTATCTTGTTGATTTTCTCAAAAAAGGAGTTCCTGGTTTTGTTGATTCTTTGTATGGTTCTGTTTGTTTCTACTTGATTCATTTCAGCCCTGAGTTTGATGATTTCCTGCCTTCTACTCCTCCTGGGTGAAATAGCTTCTTTTTGTTCTAGGGCTTTCAGGTGTGTCATTAAGCTGGTAATGTATGCTCTCTCCATTTTCTTTTTGGAGGCACTCAGGGCTATGTATTTTCCTCTTAGCACTGCTTTCATTGTATCCCATAGATTTGGGTATGTTGTGTCTTCATTTTCATTGTGTTCTAAAAAGTCTTTAATTTCTTTCTTTATTTCTTCCTTGACCAAGGTATCATTGAGTAGAATATTGTTCAGTTTCCACGTGTATGTGGGTTTTCTGTTGTTTTTGTTGCTATTGAAGACCACTTTTACTCCATAGTGATCTGATAGGAGGCATGGGATTAGTACCATCTTCTTATATTTGTTGAGGTCTGTCTTGTGACCAATTATATGGTCGATTTTGGAGAAAGTACCATGAGGTGCTGAGAAAAAGGTATATTCTTTTGCTTTAGGATAGAATGTTCTATATATATCTGTTAAATGTAATTGGTCCAAAGCTTCAATTAGTTTCATTGTGTCCCTGTTTAGTTTCTGTTTTTCTGATCGGTCCATTGAGGAAAGTGCAGTGTTGAAGTCACCCACAATTATTGTGTTAGGTGCAATGTGTGCTTTGAGATTTAATAAAGTTTCTTTTACGATAGAGGGTGCCCTTTCATTTGGAGCATAGATGTTCAGGATTGAGAGTTCTTCTTGTTGTATTTTTCCTTTGACCAGCAAGAAGTGTCCCTCAGAGTCTCTTTTGATGACTTTGGGTTGAAAGTCAATTTTATTTGATATTAAAATCGCTACTCCAGCTTGTTTCCTGAGACCATTTGCTTGTAAAATTGTCTTCCAGCCTTTTACTCTAAGGTAGTGTTTGTGTTTGACCCTTAGGTGTGTTTCCTGTAAGCAGCAAAATGTAGGGTCCTGTTTACGCATCCAGTCAGTTAGTCTATGTCTTTTTATTGGAGAATTGAGTCCATTGATGTTAAGAGATATTAAGGAATAGTGATTGTTACTTCCTGTCATTTTTGACGTTATTTTTTAAATTTTATTGGTTAACTGCTTTTGGGTTTGATGAAAGGTTACTCTCTTGCTTTTTCTAGGTTTAAGTTTCCCTCCTTGTATCGGTGTTTTCCTCCTATTATCCTTTGTAGGGCTGGGTTTGTGGATAGATATTGGGTAAACTTGGTTATGTCATCGAATATCTTAGTTTCTCTATCTACGGTGATTGAGAGTTTTGCTGGATATAGTAGTTTTGGCTGGCATTTGTGTTCTCTTAGAGTCTGCATGAGATCTGCCCAGGATCTTCTAGCTTCATAGTCTCAGGTGAAAAGTCTGCTGTGATTCTGATAGGTCTTCCTTTATATTTTACTTGGCCTTTTTCTCTTACTGCCTTTAATATTCTTTCTTTGTTTAGTACATTTGGTGTTTTGATTATTATGTGACGGGAAGTATTTCTGTTCTGGTCCAGTCTGTTTGGAGTTCTGTAGACTTCTTGTATATTCATGGGCATCTCTCTCTTTAGGTTAGGGAAGTTTTCTTCCATAATTTTATTGAAGATGTTTGCTGGCCCTTTAAGTTGTAAATCTTCACTCTCATCTATGCCTATAATCCTTAGGTTTGGTCTTCTCATTGTGTCCTGGATTTCCTGGATATTTTGGGTTACAAGCTTTTTGCATTTTGCATTTTCTTTAACTGTTGAGTCCATGGTTTCTATGGTATCTTCAGCATCTGAGATTCTTTCTTCTATCTCTTGTATTCTGTTGTTGATATTTGCATCTATGTCCCCTTATTTCTTCCCAAGGCTTTCTATCTCCAAAGTTGTCTCCCTTTGAGTTTTCTTAGTTGTTTCTACTTCTGATTTTAGATCCTGGATGGTTTTGCTTAGCTCCTTCACTTGCTTGTTTGTGCTTTCCTATAATTCCTTAAGAGATTTTTGTGTGTCCTCTTTCATGACCTCAGCCTGTTGACCAAAGTTCTCCTGTATTTCTTTAAGTGTTTTTTGCGTTTCCTCATTATTGACTTTTGTATTCTCCTGGATTTCTTTCAATGATTTTTGTGTTTCCCTTGCAAGGGCTTCTAACTTTTGATCCATTTTCTCCTGAATTTCTTTAAGTATGTCCTTCATGTGTTCCTGTACCAGCATCATGACCAGTGATGTTAAATCCAAATCTTGTTTTACTGGTGTGATGGGGTATCCAGGACATGCTGGTAGAGGAGAATTGGGTTCAAATGTTGCCATATTGCCTTGATTTCTGTTAGTGACGTTCCTGTGTTTGCCTTTTGCCATCTAGTTCTCACTGGTGTTAGTTGGTCTTGTCAATGCTGGACTCACCAGTGCAAGTTGCCCCTTCCCAGGGGGCCTCTGGTGCACAGCTTACCTCCTGCACTGCCTGGAGACAGGGTGCTGTTGCCCAGGCTGTTCAGATCCAGAAGCAGACACCTAAAGGCTCCCGCTGGGGCCTGCTGGATTCACTGGAGCACACCAACTTCTCCCTGCTGGCCGCCCGGAAGCCCCTCTTGCCTTTTGCAGGACCTGGAGATGTGGTGTTGCCACCCAGGCTGATCTGGATCCGGAAGCGGAGAGATCTGAGTGCTCCCGCCAGAGGCCTCAGGACTGGAACCTAAGCTCTGTGCCACAGGAGCGAGCTGTGCTGTGAGCTCCCAGACTGCCTCTGGGTGCACACCAGGTCTCCCGCACTTCCTGGAGACCGAGTGCTGTGGCCCAGGCTGTTCAGATCCCAAAGCAGGCACCTGAAGGCTCCTGCTGGGGCCCGCTGGATTCATCAGAGCACACTGACTTCTTCCCGCTGGCTGCCCGGAATCCCCTCTTGCCTCTTGCAGGACCTGGTGATGTGGTGTTGCTGCCCAAGCTGATCTGGATCCGGAAGCAGAGAGGTCTGAGGGCTACTGCCAGAGGCCTCAGGACTGGAGCCCAAGCTCCTGTGCCACAGGAGCAAGCTCCATCTTCAAAATTTTTAACCCAGGGACAAAAATGGAGCAGAGACTGAAAGAAAGGCCACCCAATGACCAGCCCAACTTGAGATCCATCCCATGCGTGTACACCAAACCCTGACCCTATTACTGATGCTATGTTGTGTGTACAGACAGGAGCCTAGCATGACTGTCCTCTGAGAGACCCAAGAAGCAGCTGAAAGAGTCAAATGCAGATACTTAAGCCAACCATTGGATTGAAATCAGGGACCAATATGAAAGACTTAGCAGAAGGACCTGTGGAGCTGATGGGGACCACATCAACAACCCCATAGGAAGAAAAGCAAAGTCAACTAAACCAGATCCCTCAGAATTCCCAGAGACTAAGCCAAAACCGAGGAGCACACATGGTCTGGTTCCTGGCCCTGGGCACATTACAGCAGACAACTGCCTTGTATGACCTCAGATGGAGAGGATACAGTTAATCCTGTGGAAACTTGATGCCACAGGGAAGAGGGATGCTTGTGGGGGTGAGGTGGGGGAGCACCCTCTCAGAGGTAGGAGAGGAGAAAGGGGTGAAGAACCCAGGGAAGTGGAACCAGAAAGGGAAATAACTTTTGGAATGTAAATAAAAATAATTTAATAAAGATTAAAAATAATCACAAGAGGCAGATGGAGAAAGGGAACTGGAATGGAGAGGGTATAGTGAAGAAAATAAGGGATTCAGGATCAGTTCTGAGCAAGGGCAGGAGAGATGACTAGATGGTCATGAAAATAAAGGGAATACTACAGGTGAGGTGGTAGGCCGGCATTGCCAGGAGGATACAGAGACCTGGAATAAGAGAGGTGCCCAAAAATCTATGGGTGTGACCTTAGCTGTGACTCACTACATTGACTATATGGAACCCTCTTTAGCCATGCAGGAACCCCAGTGGAGTGATAGAGACACCAACCCACCCACAAAACTTTCAGCCCAAAATTTATCCTATTTTCAAGTAATGCAGGCACAGAAGAAGGAGCAGAGTCTGATGGAATGGCCAACCAATAACTGGCCCAACTTGAGACCCATGCCATGAGCAAGAACTAAGCCCTAACACTATTAATGATACTCTGCTATGCTTGCAGACAGGTGCATGCTGTCCTCTGAGAGGCTCCACGCAGTAGCTGACACAGACAGATGCAGACACCCACAGCCCAACAGTGGAAGAAGCTTGGGAACTCTTATGGAAGAATAAGAGAAAGGATTGTAGATAGGAACTCCACAGGAAGACCAACAGAGTCAACTAACCTGGACCCTTGGGACTCTCAAAGACTGAGATTAACCAAAGAGCATACACAGGCTAGACATAGGCCTTCCCGCTCATATCTGTGTAGCAGATGTGCAGCTTGACCTTCATGTGGGTCCTGAACAACTGGAACAGGGTTACCCCAAAAGCTGTTGCCTCTCTGTGGGATATGTTCTACTAGCTTGACTGCCTTGTCTGTCTTAGTGGTAGAGGAAGCCCCTAGCCACACAAAGACTTGAAGAGCCAGGGGAAGGGAGATTCCTAAATTGGCCCCCCAATCATTCAAAGGAGAAGGTGAGGGGGATAGGGGAAGGATTATGGGAGGGTTGGCCTGAGGAGGGCAGTGAATGGGATGTAAAATGAATAAGTAAATAAATAAAATAAAAACAAAGAGAAAATGATGTTGGCTCATTTTCTTATACTTAAATTCATAGCAACAAGTAAACTTGATTCTGTGGACACATTTCCATTTTTTTCTATTACAAATATTTATATATTTTGGGAAAGTCAGAGGATAACTTGCTGGAACCAGTTCACTTTCTCCACCATGTCAATTGCAGAGATGGAATTCTGGTCACAAGGCCTGGCAATAATTGGTTCTACTCACTGAGCCATCTTACCATTCAAATTCTAAATGACTTTTTACTAAATACTCTTGTTTCCTATTAGTTCAAAGAGTGAAATATATTATAATTAATTTTTCTAAGTATTAGTTAAAACTTTCCTAGGGAAAGTTCTGGAAAAATAACTGGTAGAAGTTAATCTCTATTCTTTTTATCTATCTATCTACCTATCTACCTATTTACCTATCTATCTATCTATCTATCTATCTATCTATCTATCTATGTATCTATCTATCACAACAAATCATCTTACTCTGTAGTCCAGGTGGTCCTAATGCTCACAGAGAACTTTAGCTTCAGCCTCTTAAGTGCTAGGGCTATATATGTGAACTGCCATGCATATGCTAACTTCACTTGTGAAATTGTTGTTCTTAATAGGATAGTACTGATAAATATAGACTTAGAAATGGATTGTTGTTTGTTTTATAGTAATTTACAAAATAACTAGAAGTTGGCTCTTCCTTGTCCTTTAGAAATAACTATATATTTTATTGATAGATGTATAAACCAGAAACATCCATTTACTGACACATACACGAGTGCAGTCTTAACATCTTGGATCATCAGTTTCCACGAAGAAACATGAGATAAACAGTCAGCACATTTTTCTACAGCACAGCTAGTTTCTAGGATCAACCTGTGCTACAACATAGGAGGAGTTGTTTCATAACATCTAGAGGGCAAGACCTGTCCTGGGAGTGTTCCTAATTAATCATCTAAGCTTATATCCTTTGTCAAAACCTTAAATGAATTAAGTGTTTGGCTGCCTTTTAAGTAGGATGCACCAAAAGTAATTGAACGTGGTAATCGAAAATTTGTTAAACCTGTCACTACACATCATTATCTGCTCTAAATCCAGCACAGCACAATTAGCTTACAACAGTCAGAGTTGAATCAGGTCCACACCATGGTTGGGTGAGTAATGCATACTCCTCGGTAAATTAATTAGACTCGAAGTAGATGAGCAGAATAAAGGGTGCCCGTTTGAACAGTGAAAACAAGGGACACCCAGGATTTATGGAGTGCCAAACCTATTTCCTGAAGCAGCGTGTGCTAAATAGCCTTCATTACGGCCTGTTAACCGGCAAACATGCCACAGATCAGGCAAGAGCATAGAAATAAAACTCTGCTTAACACTGTTCCCTGTCTTATAATTGATCCCTTCAACGGGGGAAACCTGATACGTAGCCATTAACGAGTGATAGATACCATCTGTTTTCCTTTGCCACACACACTCATGCGCGCGCACACATACACACACACACACACACACACACACACACATAAGGAAACTGTGAGAGAAGAAGGTGACAACCCTACTGTCCAACAAAGATTACAGAAGAGCTGGGGACAAGGATTCCCTGTGTACTCGCATGTTTAATATTTTCCTCAAAACATGACTCCCCTGATTCATACTTTTAGTGAAAAAAAACATAGTTACAATGGATAAAACTTCACTGCAGAGTTTACACAATGATACAAAATAATTTGAAACCATTAATACCGATTGAGCAAAAAATAAAATTACAGTGTCCTACATGGTACACACACACACACACACACACACACACACACACACACACATATATATATATATATATATATATATATATATATATATATATATATATATATATATATATTCTTATAAGGCATTAAATGAAGATGCGTGTTGTGGGGAATAACTTGCCATACATACAACTAAATGGTACCCCAAAAAAGCAGAATGAGTATTATTATTACATGTTTGGAAAATTGAGAAAATTAAGACAACTCTGTGAATCCTATGGATATCGATACAAAGGTTCACAGGACAAATAGACAAATAAATGTCTTTTGATATAGAGTCACCTAAATTTTATGGTCCAGGCATATAAAATGTGCCTATCCATCAATTGGGCTAGATTTTTTGTTAATTTAAAACTAGAAATAAATCTTATAAATGTTATGGGATGTGTATATTTTCTACAAATGTTATCTAACTCTCTGTCATAGATTCTGGGAAATAAAATCAGTAATGGGGGGCAATGTGTTTTTGGTCTTGATAAATATCTTATTTCATTGATGCTAAGTAAAAAAGATAATACAGAGATAGATGATAGATAGATAGATAGATAGATAGATAGATAGATAGATAGATAGATAGATAGATAAAGACTTTTGAGTTTCTAAAAACCAAACTGTCTTGATTTCATGTAATTAAAGTTTGAATTTTGATCTTCTCTATCTCTATCATTTCAATATATTTTCATCACTTCTATTATGTTGAGACATTTCCCAAGAAGATTGCTTCCTCTGCTGGTCATTTTTTGAAACCTTTGAGTCAGCCTCCTTAATCTCACTGTGTCAGCCAATCTCAGTACAGAACCGATTGCTTCTGGGATTCTCCCAGAGAGAGTTGAGCTCAACCTTCTGAATTCCTGTTGACTGCAATAACAACATGCTGAGTTCTAGTAAGCTAAGAAAGTTTTCTGATTTGTACTTTAGATTCTTTGTTGAGTCTTCAAGTTATAGTTGTGTTAACAACAACATGGTTATTTGTTTCCAATTAAATATGTAGTATATTTAGTTGCTATATGTTGATAAATAGATTCTTTAATCAGATGAGTGCCCCTGAAAAGTTTATATGTATGCTACAAAATATTTCTGTTATTTGGAAGATTAATGCAGACACTCATGTTTAAATAGTACATTATATTATATATTTTTATATTAAATGTATTATACAATTGTATCATTATATATAAAATATATGATTATATTAAATATAATATATAGAACATATATTTTAAACATTTTTCTTTTAAAATTGAAAAATAAATATGTTTTAAGTAAAGAACATTACGTTGGCGTTATAAATTCCCAAATACTTTCCTTTCCTTAATCTCCATTAATGACATAGAATCTCTTCTGATCTCTGGTCACCCTTGAGTTGTCAGTATTATTTAGTTGATTTCACTTGTCATTATCCTCCATTGGCATTACTGAGATAGACATTTGGAGAGTGAAGGAGGACTTTATATCCAAGGGGCTTAAGGAACCATTGATAAGTTTTCTCCCCTATAAAAAGGAAATCAATGAGTAAATATCAAACATCAAACCTGTTTGGAAAAAAGTCCTACAATCTACATTTTTTGCATTAAAGGTTGAGTACTTGTGTCAAACTATGAATATATAACCTTATTGCTAGTAACTTTTAATGAAGTAAGTGATAATTACTTGTTGAGGGCCCTGGCCTTACCTGTATGTTTCAAATACTGTTTATAATTTACATAACAGATACAACCATTTTCTCAGTCATTGGCTACAGCATATGAAATAAATACAGAATGTAATCAGGATCCACATAGATGGGAGGGCAAGCCAATAGAGAAAACATTTGCATATTTTTTCTAGGTGCCAGTGTTTATGGCCAGCAAAACCTTTTCCAGAGTATAAATTTATATTCACTGAAAAGAAAAATATGTGCGGATCACATACTCTCGAGGCCATCATAATAAATCTGGACCAGTCATGATTCCAAAGATCTCAGCACCAGAAAAGTAAGTGTGCCATGCACGAGGAGCACAATATAGACCATGAACTATCAAAATCCATGGAGTATTTGAACCTCGATATCCTACCAGTCCAGAGAAGGTCTGGAGTGTTAAATAGCAAGAAGGCAATTTTTTATCATCTCTCATAATTTTTCTAATTACTTCCCTGAAAATTTTCAAAAATACAATACAATTAAACAAGTTAGTGTATACCTCTCAGAGATACCTCATTTACATTTTCCCTGTTGTCTTCATCATACAGATCTTCACTTGTCTACTCTCCTAAATATGCGCCAGTTTACACTTACTGCATTTCCAAGTAGGCTACAGGTATTAGTATACTTCGCACACATTTTAACACATATGTGCAGTATAGAGTAGTGTGTGTGTGCATACATGAATATGTGTGCACATGCGCTAGATTAGTGTGTATGTGTATACACTATTTGAAGTTTAGGTGAAATGCATCTTCAACCACAGTCACAAGTGTAAAGAGAAGCATTTAACTAAACAAGATACACCCAAAATCTATACAACTTACACACTTACTGTTAAAGATCCACCTTCAATATTTTGGTGTCAGATATTATGACGTATAACATTAACTGCTCTCCCAGGAAGTCATCATTGTATGTGGCCTTCATCTTCACCCTTGCACCATTTCCAAAACCAATCATTTGTTTTAGTTTCTTCCACCACTATTTAGTTTACATGTTCTATAAAGAAGTACAGACAGTTAAATAGTGGACATTTTGTTTAAGTCTTTCCCTCAGTATGTTTTTGGAATTCACTCTTTCAGTAGAAATTGTTTTTATCAAGAATAAAAACTACTGAAGTTCCAGAAACATTCCTATACAATCCTTATTGTGTATGTTTTTCTTTCTCTCAGAGTAGGTTTGGTGAGTCAAAGAATATGAATATATACTAATTCTATGAGAAATTGAAAGGCTAATGTTTTATACTCTCATAATAAATGAATGCATAGATAGATAGATAGATAGATAGATAGATAGATAGATAGATAGACAGATAGAAATAGAAACTTAGACAGAGACAGAGGTCGAGGTCGAGGTCGAGGTAGGCAGAGGCAGAGGCAGAGGCAGAGGCAGAGGCAGAGGCAGAGGCAGAGGCAGAGGCAGAGGCAGAGGCAGAGGCAGAGGCAGAGGCAGAGGCAGAGGCAGAGGCAGAGGCAGAGGCAGAGATAGAGATAGAGATAGAGATAGAGATAGAGATAGAGATAGATACTCATCCTAACACCATGGACATTTAAATGCCTTGTGGGTACCTCTTTATGAAGTGTGCTACCTAATGAGTATATTAGTCTGAGGGAAAGATATATTACTCATAGGGTGAGTACTATAAAATTTTAATATACTCAAGATCAAACTACAGTAAAATAATTAAAACATGACAAAATTTTGCATGGCACACTAGACCCGAAAGACAAACTTGGAAGCATATTCTCTCTCTCTCTCTCTCTCTCTCTCTCTCTCTCTCTCTCTCTCTCTCTCTCTCTCTCTCTCTCTTTCTCTCTCTCTCTCTCTCTCCACCTCACCCTGGCTGGCCTTCTAGAACCTGCTGGAGGATGAATCATGGAAAATTCTCTTGGTGTCTCCAGAATATTGGAGCACTTGTTCAACATATCCCAGTCTTTAGAGGCCATTAAATGAGGGGATGTGATGGCATGGGATGTTGGGGCTGGTATCAACTGTTACATGGCTGGCTATGCCTAGGAATTAAAGTCCTTCAAGTCTAGTATGGATCAGCAGAGGGTATAGTAGCATCAGGAGACCTTGTCTTTACAGAAGAAAAATTATATAGCTAATCTGGGTTTAAACACCATAGATTAGTAGCTGTGCTGATTATTTTCCTGCTGATGGATTTCACAACAAAACTGTTTTAAGAATAGTCTGAGACAGTTTTATGGTAGACTTCTGCCTGCAAGCATAGTAGAGTATCATTATTATGCCAAGGCCTGGCTATCTTACATAGGATGTGTTTCAAGTGGGGCAGTCATTGATTGGCCGTTCCCTCAATCCCTGTTCCCTCTTTATCCCTGTGCAGGACAAATTTTGGACTAAAGGTTTTGTGGATGGGTTGATGTCCCCCTTCCTCCACTGGAAGTCCCACCTGGACATAGGAGGTGGCCACTTCAGTCTCCATGCTTCCTAAGGTCTTATCCAGTGGTGTATGGAAACAGATGCAGAGACCCACAGCCAAACATCAGGTGGGTCTCAGGGAGACTTGTGGAAGAGTAGGGAATAGATGTAATCGATCTGGATCTGCCACGGTCACCACAAGAAGACTTGCCAAGTCAACTAATTTGGGCCCATGGAGGCTCACTAACTGTTAATTAGAGACTGACTTAACCATCCAAAGATCATGCGGGGGGGGGGGGGGGGCGGGGGGGCTGGACCTAGCACTCCCCCACACACACTTTTTAACAGGTGTGCAGCTTGGTCTTCTTATGGGTTCCCTAACAACTGGAGCAAAGGCTATCTCTGACTCTGTTGCCTGCCATTAGAGCCCCTTCCCTTAACTGGACCACCTAGCTGGGCCTCAGTGAGAGAGGATGCACTTAAGCCTGCTGAGACTGAATGCCCCAGGCCTACTTGGTTGTACCCAAGGGGGGGGGGGGGCTTCCTCTTCTCTGACGAGAAGTGGAGAGGATAATGGGGGATGATAGTAAGGGTTGAACCTGGGGGAGAGGAGGAATGAGAGGCTATGATCTGTAAAGTGAAAAAAATAAACAAACAAACAAACAAACAAAGCAAAAAGAATAGGCTGAGAGCCCAAGCCCTCTAAGGTATGTGATCTCCAAATCTGCTGTAGAGGCAAAGCCATACTGGATGTCATCCCTGTAGGATAGAGCACGCAGCATCCAAGCACTCCTATTGTGCACACTGTTGGAAGCTAACTTTAAAGGAAAACTATGGGAACCTAGAAGGCACAGACAGAATTTACACTAAGGGATGCATTTGGAGGTGAGGGAGAGGAAGTTGATGACTGGTAAAATAGCATTTATTGTGCATTTTCTGCATGCTTTCTTCTGTAGTTTTACATAGGAAGTGCTTTTTCAAGCTTTTAATATTCAAGAAACCCATTCTTGGCCCTTTGATCTGACATGCGCTGATCTGGGGGATGAATAGAAGTGTATCTCTCATCCCCTTCCAAACCCAATAAGCAAATGAAAAGTCTCAATAAAATGCGACACAGAAAAGACAAGAACAGAGGCAAGCATTCTACACAGAGAGATAACTTAAAACTGCAGAGAAAAATGAGCGTGAGGACTTATGGGGTGCTGGGGCCCAGAACCCTTGCACAACAACAGACTTGATGCTTTCCATAAGGCAGAAGGAGGTCAGACCCCAAACCTGTAAACAGCGGAAACGAGATGTCTGCCTCTATAGAGCCCAGGAAAGTCTAAGAGTATAATTTTACTTTGGTTATCCCCAAAACTGATGAAAATTTCAACTTAGAAATCCCTATCCTTAAGAATGTGTTTCATACATTACATTTCTAGAGAAGGTAACTTACAGTTTGGTCAACAGAAAGATAAAACAAATGTTAGCAATCACAAAATACGTAAATACACACATGCATTTATTGTAGTGTGAACACCAGAACTTTACATGTATATATATATATGACATTTCCCTTTTTTCTTTTTCTTTAAGATTTAACCTGTTAAAATAAGATATTACAGATATAAAATAATAAAAGATTTACTTCCTTGAAGACAATTTAAAGCACCTGTTTACCTCTAAAGAAAATTGCCTTCAAATTAGTAGAGAGTAATGTTTTGTTTTGTTTTGGAATTTGTGAAGAATTCTGTGTAAGCAGTCTTACATATGAATACTCAGAGCTAGAAATGCCAAACAATAAGTTTACTGGAATTAGACAGATAAGGAAGACTTGGTTTGAAATTGTTACCAAGAAGAAAGAGAGTGAACCCAGTTCCATTGGAATTAAATTGAAAATGTCTGCTAGTTGGGATGAGCTGGTATAAAAAGGCTGGAGGATTTTAAATGGGCAGCTTGGCCCGGGAAATTATTCTTCTATCCTCTCTCCCACCGGGAACTTTGTCTTCTTAAATTTCAAGGGCGTGGATGTCTGTTCCAAAGGAAAGGTTTACTTGGGTTATAAAGCTTACCAGAGACTGGAAGAAGATTTACATCTCAGAGGGACAGAGTAAGAGGCTTAATTAAAACTTTTCTAACGTAAAAGCTCTAGAAAAGATTAGAAATGTATCTAAAGTTTAGGTAAGCCGAGGAGAAATTCTAACTTTGTTAGTCCGGGAGCAATATGTCCATAGGGAAGCTGCATTGGCTTGGCTCCCTGTTCAGCTTCACAGGAGGAAGTAGCCTGGACTTTATAAAGACAGGTCGAGAGCAATGGGGATTTTATTTAATATATGTGGTATTATCGTGTATCTTCCTGCATCATTGTCCTGTCAGCTGCATTAATAATTATCTCTTGCTCTCATCCTTACTATTGAGATTCCCCTGGGGCATCCTGTGATCTCTTTTGTCATCTCTGCTCAGACTTTTGAGTCAGGAAGCTACTGAATTTTGAAGCTTCAGTTACGAATGCTACCTAAATTGACAACTTTATACCCGAGACACTCATGTAAAACTCGCAGGTTATTGTGAGAAATGATTCAGGAAATGTATGCAAAAGCACGCCACACAGTGCCTGCATTCAGAAGAAGATTTTTTTATCGGTTCCATCTTTTAGACATTAATTTCACCCTTTTTCCTTTAGTCCTGCCTGATCTGTGGGCGTTCGTTCACTCTTCCTGCTGAGAGCAGCCTGAATGTGGAGTCCCAGAAGTACCACTTGTCTAATCTAAATCTAGTCCCGCCCATTCATGTACACATTCCAGGGCTCTCTCTTTTTTTTTTAATATTTTTATTTTCTATATTCTTTGTTTACATTCCAAATGATTTCCCCTTTCCCGGATCCCTGAGCAGGCAAGACCAGCCTGTCCCATAAACTGCAGAGTGGAAATATCAAAAGGTGCTTGGAGCCTCAGCAGGATTCTTGTACATCCACTATCAGAATAAACATTCACTGAAATGCCCCAAAGGATCAAATAAATATGGTAGGAAGAATCTGTATGCTTGAAAGGGGCCGCATAAAAGAAAGCACGTAAAGAAATACAATGAGCACTGTTTTAAAAATTAAGTGCCAAGAAAAACTAGTTTGGTTTTGCGGTTTTGCTTTCCAAATATCTAAGGTAAGAACCGAAAGCGTGAAGAGTAGAGAAGTCAGTTCTTGATGACTGTTGCACGCACAAGCAGAGGAGACAGGACTTTGGGGTAGGGAAATGTTATATATTTCTAACCTTTGCGAGTTTAAATTATTTTCCACTATTTTTAGTTCCTGCTTCTGTGCATATGCTAATAACAAAATAATCGACTCCCACTTCACTGATTAAAAAGTAACTGAGCGTGTTTGTCTTTTCTCTGACCCTGCCTCACTGTCCCCCATCCCTCTACCTATCCTCTTCAAGTCACCTCTCATTTCTAAGAAATTCTTAGCTGTACTAGGTCGCTGTGCCTCCAAATCCCCTTTCTTACCCAGTCCTGTACTTGTTCTAACATTCCCTGTCCCTAAAATTAGTATCATTTTCCCCCCACAGACAGTATCCAGTAAATGTTCTGCAAAGCCAAGAGTATTTATAACTCAAGTTGAAAACACACAGCAACTCTATTATGGATATTTGAGAAACTAGTACTATTTTCTTGCACAATATGTACTATGAAGGATTTAATATGTCTAAAATAAAGATGATAGACCAAAAAGAACAAACACCAAATGCTGAAACCATTGTCACGTGTCTTGCATTCACTCTGCCATGACAACAACTTTATGAATAATGACGTGTGGGCTGAAAATGACCCAAATAAAACTTGAATTTTATCTCATTTTTAAGTCCATTGAATTGTTATGTGTGCCTTCTTAACAAGTATACACTAGCACTTTATATTATTCATAAAAGAATTACATTTTTCTGTACAGTATTGTAACATTGTTCCAGAGAACTGTTCTGTAACACTCACTGAGTTTTAAATATACTCAATACAAACTGAGACTTTGAATGGCGATGAAGCCACATAAGAATAAACAGTGGTGGAAGACACCAGGAATGTGTTTTCAGAAGGATTGATCAGAGCAAAGGCAGCCATTTTCTTCGGAACTGTTGTATCTTTCTCATTAAACTTGTAGCAACTTGGATCCAAATCGCATATAATTCATGGATCATTGCTGCAATATTGCATCAACACATACTTTAGGAGTCTGCAGTGTGTGGATTGCTGCAGTGAAAGAGTCTAATGTCCTCTCATCGATCAAGTTAATGTCTATTATCATAGAATACTAATACAAGAGTTATTGATAAGACATTGTACATGGCATATTTTTTAAAGAAACACTTAAAGTGCCCTTCAGATTACTAATAGAAGCAGAAAATATCAAAATAAGCTGTTAAAATTTTTAAGGAAGAAATTATAAGATAAAAGCTTACTCTTCCCCTCTTTTGAAAGTATTAACATTGGACTTTCCCTTTACTGCACCTCTTTATGAAGCCCACATAGGTCTGCAGCTTTTCTTGTCCTTTCTGTGGGTCATTCTCATGGTCTTTCACCAAATACTATTGAAGGAGATCTGGTAAATTAAGAAACTCCTGGTGACTGTATGTCTTTCACAGGCAATAGTGATATATGTAACTTTACATTAATTAAGTCGGAAGTGTCTACAGGTATACCAGAATGATTAACAGATAGGACATTTCACATTTACATCAGATATGATACACTATCTAATGCCCACAACTGCACTTACCCACAAGGAAGCAACAGCTGAATACAAATACACGGGCATTCTACAACTTTCGGTCATGTTACACTTCAAAGTGTCAAGCTAACCAATGACAAGAAAAGCAGAGAGACTGTCACCACGCTGCTCTTTGTGCAATGTGAACAGGAAGAGTTAGAGAAATATAGTAACATAAGCACAAACCAGAATCATCTGGTAAAAGAAAACATATTATTGATGCCAGCCTAACTTCACTTTTGCCAGACTCAGGAATTCTAATGGTTAATATTCTCCAAGTTTGGGAATTTCTTTTAAACCATGAGTTGACGGTAGTGGTTTGTTATTTGTTACTGCTTCATTTTCTTTCAAAGTAATCTGGAATTAGGAATTTTAGAGATGAGAACAAGAATCTAGCAGCTTTCTAAATAAAATCTACCAAGCAGCTAACATGGGAACCTCAAGCCAAGTAATCTTTGTTATGTTGGTCTTAACCCCTATACAACCCCACTATCCCCAAAGAGATGAACTTCTCTCAACACACAGCTCTAGCAAGTCCTTAAAACCATCCCGAGAATCGCTGTAAGTCCAGTGTTTGTTCCTTGAATGACTATTATTTGACCTTGTCTTTTTCAAACCAATTGAGCGGCTACTGTACAGAGAAGGTTATTCTGAAGGTATGTTATTCAGTAATCATCTAAAATTGCTGAAGTTTCTCCCGGTTTTGAAACTAGCCACTTGACTGTCTCTACACAAATTAAATTATCTCTTGTTTTGATACCTTAGTCTCTTCTAATAATCACTCTATGCTTCTGGTAATGTTTATTCACTTAATGACGATAGATACATGCAGCAGTATATTGCTAAACTCAACCACAAAAAGCAAGCTATGCTAACCAGTGCTCCACTGCTATGCTTCTGTTGATTCAAAAGGCTCTTATCTTTACTTCTACCATATGTTCTGAAACACACAGTCTTCTACAAAGGAGAAAGAGATTTTAAAATCTCTCAACTTCTTATTCAAAAAAATACTACAGTATTTCATATCAAGCAACATTTAGACTATTTTTATTAAATGCCATCATTAAAATGTGACTTTTCCCAAGAGTATATTTGAAGAATAAAATTTTCCCTTTTTCTATCACCCTGTAACTGTCTGAGAATTTGTTTGAATTCCCTAAATTTAAGAGAGATAGGAAAAAAATGAAATGAGGAAAAAACATTTCAAAAAGTGGATATTAAATTTTCACAGGTAGAAAGAAACCATAACAAGTTACTTAAAATTCATTAATTCATTCTTTGAATGCTTAGATTAATTGCATCAAAATTAGTGTTTGCCTCTGGAACAACTAGGTGGTGATAAATTTATTAAATGTCTTCTATTCTGACAAATCCTAAATTGCCAAATGTTGCTTTGTTTATATGTGTAAATATATGCAAAGTAATTCCAATTTTGCTTTGAAATATTCAACTTTATCACTAAAATTGCCCATCAGCCTCAAAAGAGACAAGGCAGTAATTTGTTAATGGTTAGAAGTGGAGCCCTGGGAAGTTTGATTACTCTGGCTAAAGGCAGTGGGGATTTCCTGCATGTAGATTATGCAGATGATACACAGGATAATGTTAATTCTCGCTGTTATCTAAGTTATATCTTGCCTCCTCTAATTGCTAGGCTTAAAATATTCCAACTGGAAATAATGACAAGAGTCATTATTTTAAACTTTCAAAATTGCCCTACTGTCCTAGTTAGGGTCACCATTGGTGTTGTGGTGAAACACCATGACCTCAAGCAACTCAGGGAGGAAATGGTTTATTGGACTTAATGTTTCCTTATCACTGCTCCTCAAAGAAGGAAATCAGGACCAAAACTCAAATAGTGCAGGAACACGGAGGCAGGAACTGATGCAGAGCCATGGAGGGGTGTGTTTACTAGCTTGATCCTCATGGGAGCTCTGGGGAAGGGGGCATCTGTTGTTCTTTCTATGTGGTTGCAAACCCCTTCAGCTCCTTCAGTCCTTCCTCTAATTCCTCCATTGGGGTCCTCGTGCTCAGTCCAATGGTTGGCTGCGAGCATCCTCATCTGAATTGGTCAGGCTCCGGCAGAGCCTCTCAGGAGACAGCTATATCAGGCTGCTGTCATCAAGTGCTTCTTGGCATCAGCAATAGTGTCTGGGTTTGGTATCTGCATATGAAATGGATCCCCAGGTAGGTCAGTCTCTGGATGGCTTTTCCTTCAGTCTCTGCTCCACTCTTTGTCCCTGTATTTCTGAGGCTACCTATCCATGTCAAAAATATTAATCCAGAATTGCTCCTGTCTAAAGGAAATACTTTTTAAAACTTATTTGTTATGTGTGCATGTGTGTGTGCACACACAATTGCCCCAAAGAGTATGACTGTAGGTCATGCAGGTCAGAGACAGATTTCAGGAGTCAGTTCTCTCCTTCCACTATTTGAAACCTGAGAATCAAACTCAGCTCATTCTCTTGGAAGTAAGCACATTTACCCTCTGAGCTACCTCATGCCAGAGTTGTAACCACATCCCAGGCTTATGCACACTTGCACAGTACGACCAAAATATATGTTTAACATAGGAATTCAGCTACAATTGCTTATATGTCTCTAATAGTCCTGTGCCCAGCACTGCTGATGCACTCTTGTGACTTTATAGTGCAGATCACCGCATGGAATTGGTGCACACATATTTTTCAGCTGTGTCATTTCTTTTACTGATCTTTAAGGTCTCTTATAATTTAGGTCAATTCTCCCCCACTAACTACTGAAATGAATAATCAGTCTCAAATCTCAGAAAGTCCGTTTGTTGCATTCCTATTGGCTTTCTTACTCACTGGGCTTTTGTGACTTTGTGAAAAATGGCTGTTTGATCTAAAAATGTGCTATATTCCTAGGTAATGGACTATGTCAACTTTCATTTCTTATAAAATTTGCAGAGAACAGTCCAGCAGGGCAGGGCAGCTCTTACATTCTTATTTGCTTGATCTTTCCCACTACATACGTTAACACAGCCAATGTCCCAGTGTTTACTTATATCTCTTGATTTCGGCTACTGCTTTTCAATTTCTGAGTGTTTCCCTGATGCAGCACAGATACTCACCAGAGATCGGTAGAGAAACATTTTGTTTCCCACTCCTGTAGGAAGTGCAAAGGAAAGTGCATCCATTTGTTGAGGCTGGTCTGCCATGTGACATTGGCTCTATCTTCCTGGCTTTTAGTTCTTCCATTTAGCGTTTGAGAATGCTTCAGTGGAAAAAATATTTATATTCCATATTTTAAAGCTTCTCTTGACCTCTCTTTGATGCTAGAGATTTTTAAAACTGGACAGAAATTATAAATTTTTTCCAGAGAAATCAAATGGAAACTCATATTGTTATTGTTATACTGATGTAATTCTATTTAACTTTAAAAACACAAAAATACATAAAATAATTTAATTAATCATATAAGAATTATAGTCTTCCTATCTTTGGTAGACTTATTAAGTTGAAAGCCTCTCTACTGAGGAGGTTTTAGATGACTCATACCTAATATGGCAATATTCTGAGCTTTCATTCAGAAGTTAAACTCAGCAAAATATTACTTTAATTTTAAAAAGTCTATTTATTTTATTTGGAAGAATTTATTGTGTCAGATAAGAGGAGAAATTTTTTTCTCTTTCTTTTTTTTATTCTTCTCAGGTATTACATCCTGACCACAGTTTACCCTCCCCACTCTCCCTTCAATACCTGCTCCACACACATGCACACCTCCCCTCTCCTGTAGATCCACCCCTCTTCCTCCCCTCAGAAATGAGCAGGCCTCCCAGGGACATTAATCAAACACTGCATAGCAAACTATACAAAAAGTCCAGGCACACATCTTCACATCAAGGCTGGACAAGGCAGCCCAGTAAGAGGCAAAGGGTCTCACAAGTAGGTAAAGAGGCATCAGCGACAGCCCAGACTCCCACCACCAGGATTCCCACAAAATTCCAAGCTAAACAGCCATAACATCTATTCAGAGGACTAGGTTAGACTCCTATAGTCTCCCTGATCTCTGTGAGCCCACATGATACTGTGCTCCATGGTCTCCTGATCTTCCGGTGTCCTTGGCTCCTCTGGTTCCTCTGATCCTTCCTTTCCCACTCCTTAGCAAGACTCCCTGAGCTCCACCTACTGTGTGGCTGTGAGACTCTACATCTTCTCCCATCAGTTGCTGGATGAAGTCCCTCCAGTCTCTTCGATTACGATTCTGCTTGACTCTGGTCCCAGAACATTCTGCAGGCAGGACAAACAATAGTTTGAAGATTTGTGGATTGGGTTGTTGTCCTAATATTAAATTATTTGTTTTATTTAGCTCTTCAATGTTTGTATGTGAAGAAGTATATATGTTTGGAGGTATACATGGAGTACCACAGTAAACTGGAAAGATCAGAGGATGATTTTCATTGGCTGGTCCCATCTTGTTTATAAGGCAGAGTCATTTTTGTTTCTAGCCCTAGAAAGCATGCTACAGGCCAGCCAGTTTTTCTGTCTCTGACTCCCATCTGCTATAGGAGTCCTGTGACTACAGATGTGAGTCTCTTTATCCTCCCTTTATGTGAGTTATGAAGTTTAAACTCAGGGTCACATATATACAGGATAGAAATATTTTACTGTAGCTTAAATATCACATTGTTAGGAAAATATTTCCTTTTATTGATTCACAATAGTCTGAATATTATAGTTATTATACATATTGAAGAATTAAATTTTAAATTTCAATCATTTTCTCTAAGTGAGTGACCAAGAAACAGAATAATTTCCCTGCACCTCTGAGAGGAATATATCAGTATCTTGATGTTGGAGCTCTATTTTCTTGAGAGATTTTATTTTAATATTTAGTAAAATAAAAACTGGACCAGGAAGAAAACTCAGTAAGTAGAAATGTTTACTATACCAAAAAATCTATTTTGTGTCAAATATGTTAGTTTAGTCCATAGTTTTCTTGTGAAAAACACAAAACTTAAAAATTAAATAGATTAAAACTCTTGTGGAAATGATGACCTAACAATTTAGATACTGACATTAAATGGCTAAGATCACAATGTCATCTGCAGCACAGAATCACAGTCCCAAGATCCAAACCCCAGTTGCTATGGAGTAATATATAGGAAAAAAAGTAAAACAAATAGTCTCTTGTTGATATTTCAAAGAAGGCATTGCAAGTTATCCATTAGTTAATATAGAATACTTCATTTATTCTTGGGTATTATAATTTATGGGTAAACATAATTTCCATTAAGGGCAAGAAAAATGAATCCTAATTTATACAAATGGCATAGCAGTAAAAACTGGAAAGACTTTAAGGTTTAATGAAACAAGTCAACTTGATATGACTGTAATCAATATTACTGAATTCACATTCACCTGGAGAAATACATTTGGGTGTGTCATGGCTGTGCGTCCAAGGGCACTTTAACTGAGGAGAGAGGAAAGTCATCCTAAATATATGCAGTACCATCTGAGAGGCTTGCGTCTCAAATGAGTAAAACTGGAAAAGGAAAAAAGGAAAATAAAAAGAAAAAATCATATCTCTCTGTTCACAACAGTGGACATCGCCACACATTCTTGCATACCATAGTTCATATGCCCTCCAACCATGAGTCAAATAAACCCTTTCTTTCTTAAATTGCTTCTGTTGGGTACTTTGTCATATGACAAAAGAAAGCTGATATATTATCAATCTACAGCAATGTCTGAGAGTGCTAAGTATGACGAAAGAAGACTTAAGAAAGAACGTTGAATGTGCCACTTCAATATCAATATGTGGGGATATGTACAGATAGTTACTTCAGTTTTTTACAAGTGGACACATAAAAAGACCCCATAATGCCAAAATAAATGATAAACAACACAAAGTGCATCTTACAGGGAGTAGACTAGCATGGGAACTAAAGCTTTTTGTCTTTTAGTTTCATTCTGTCCTTCTTAAAATAATAAAAATTTTGTTTTCAAGAGTAAAAAATATGCTTAAATTTACCTAGCACCAAAAAAGATCTCAAAAGAAATGTCATTGACTTCAAGTGTAATTTTTGAACTATGAAGTCTAACATGTTATTTCTATCCCACAACTCTTCACAACTGATATCTTCTTATAAAAGTGTTCAAATAATATATGACCTCTTCATATATAATATTTTTCCATTGTCATATTTTATTATAGTAATAGACAATGACTTTTTTGTACTTGGATTATCAGTCTAGAACAAGGGCAGACTTAAGCATCTGAAACTTGCTTGGAGGCTTAGATTAGCTCTGGCTTTCCATTTTGAGTTGAATGAAAAAAGTCTTATTCTGGGAGCTGTTTTTCCCATCTTTTGCTTTCACATGCAGCTGCATCTTAAATGAGTTTTAAAAACCATTTCAACCAAAAGCATCCTTCTTGGTAGTAACTAGGATAAAAAAAAATAGAAATACTAACGTCTACTCCCCTCCTCCCTCTAGAACAGAGATAATTTGGCTTCAAACCATCACTTCTACATAACATAAAGGCTGCTTTGTCTATTAGTGATCAGTTACAGAAAAGGAGGTATGCAAATATAAGAACAGAGAGGTAGGTTGGTGAAATTACTTCCCTCATAAAAGTTCCTGCCACCAAACCTAATCATGTGAGTTCAATCCATGGAGCCCAGGTGACAGGACAGGAAAACTGACTTCTGCCCATTGTCTTCCAGCCTCCCCAAGAATGCTCCGGCATGAGCTCCCATTCACACATAGAAATTTAAATATAAAAGTGAAACAAGAATAGAGAAGTATCTTTTCTTTGCAGATGAGGTCTCTCTTATGGCATATGAAGTTAAAATCATTGTAATAAACTACAATATATGTATACTTATTTCAATAATCTCAGATGCCTGGGTTATAAATAAAGTCATGATCATGCACAATGGCCTGAAGTTCTTTGAGTCCTTCACATGCTGTGGCGACCAATACTTCGAAAGCAATGATTCGAGAGGTGACATTTTTGACATTATGGTCAAATGTTTTAAAATCTTTTCTAGATGGAATATAGGCTTGAGAATTCATTTTATCAGTAACCTAGAGAGTCATCAAAACAAAATAAGTAGAAAACAAACTCACAAAACTAGGGATGGGACACCAGAGGGGACAAGAGTAGCACACAGATAAAGTAGTATTTCTAAATATATTAATGTTACTTCCTCTTTGCAGATTTGCTTTCTTGCTGATTGTTACAATATTGGAACAAAGCAGAAAATAAAACAAACATCACACTCACACACTCACCCTCCTACCCATCACAGAAGCACAGGAGAGTGGCATAGAGGTGCATTCTTAAGCCTTAATACTTAAAAAAAAATAGCTGTTCTGTTTATTAAGTGAAGTATTAAATTAAATAGCCTCAGTCATTAAAATAAGTGGATGTTAAAACACACACACACACACACACACACACACACACACACACACTGAATGCTAGGAGATCAAAGTTTATCTTCTAAATCTTATAAACGATATCAACCCAGACTTACTTTTCATTGAAATTATAATTCAAAACTTAAAAAGGTATGAAGTTACTTCAGATGATTAAAAGTTGAGAGAATATATAGTAATCAGAAATGAATAATGTGATGTAGAAAAGGAAATTCAAAGGTGAGTAATGGATAAATGAATAAATGAGAGTAGACTCTACAGGAAGTCTAACTTCGTGATGCACACACACACACACACACACACACACACACACACACACACACACAGCCTCTGTTGGACGTACAGCTAGGGAAGATCTTTTCCCAATCTATAGACAGTCGTTTTGTCATACTGACAGTGTCCTTTGCCTTACAGAGAATTTCATTACCATGAAGTCCCAGTTATCAATTGTTTATCTTAAAGCCTGAGCCATTGGTGTTCTGTTCAAGAAATTGTCTCTTGTACCAATGCATTTGAGGTTATTTCCTACCTTCTCTTCTATTAGATTAGTGTATTGTTTTTATCTTGAGGTCCTTGAGCCACTTGGGATAGAGTTAGATGCACGGTGATAAATATGGATGAATTTGCATGTTTCTACATGCAGACATCCAGTTAGACCAGCACCATTTAGCACCATTTATTGAAGATGCTTTCATTTTTTCCATTGTATTGTTTTGGATTCTTTGTCAATAATAAAGTGTCCATAGGTGTGTGGGTTTATTTCTGGCTCTTCAGTCCTTTTCCATTGGTCAACCTGTTTTGATACCAATACCAAGTAGTTTTTATTACTATTGCTCTGTAGTACAGCTTGAAGTGAGTGATGATGATTCCTCCAGAGGTTTTATTATTGTTCAGGATTGTTTTGACTATCCTGTGACTCTTTGTTTTTCCATATGAAATTGAGATTTGCTTTTTTAAGGCCCAGGTAATGATGCTTGAATCAATGTGGAAGGGGAAACAAAATAGTCATGGGAAGGAATTTTGATTGAAATTGTGTTAAATCTGTAGATTCCTTTTGGTAAGATGGCCATTTGTACTATGTTAATTCTACTGATCCATGAACATGGGAGATCTTTCCATCTTCTTTCCACTTTTTTTTCCTCAGGGACATGAAGTTCTTGTCATATAGATCTTTTACTAGTTAGAGTTACATCAATATATTTATACTATTTGTGGCTATTGTGAAGGGTGTACTTTCCCTAGTTTCTTTTTCTGTTCCTTTATTGTTTGTATAAAAGAGGTTGTACTGGCTGGTTTTGTGTATCAATGTGACATAAGCTGGAGTTATCACAGAGAAAGGAGTTTCAGTTGGGGAAGTACCTCCATGAAATCCAGCTGTGGGGCATTTTCTGAATTAGTGATCAAGGGGGAATGGCCCCTTGTGGGTGGTACCCACATACCATCTCTGGGCTGGTATTCTTAGGTTCTATAAGAAAGCAGGATGAGCAAGCCAGGGGAAACAAGCCAGTAAGGAACATCCCTCCATGGTCTCTGCATCAGCTCCTGCTTCCTGATCTGTTTGAGTTCCAGTCCTGACTTCCTTTAGTGATGAACAACAGTTTAAGTTCAATAAACCCTTTCCTCCCAAACTTGCTTCTTGGTCATGGTGTTTGTACAGGAATAGAAACCCTGACTAAGATAAAGGTCTATTGATTTCTTTGAAGTAGAGAAATATCTGCCCACTTTGCTGAAGTTATTTATCAGATATACTTCTCACCAAGGAAATCCAAATCGAAACAACCCTGAGATTCCACCTTATACTAATCAGAGTAGCTAAGATCAAAATGTGGGAAAAGTGGAACACTTCTCCATTGTTAGTGGAATTGCAAACTTGTATAATACTCTGGAAACCAATCTGGTGTTTTCTCAGAAAATTAGAAATAGTTCTGACTTAAACAGATGCAGATACACACAGCCGATAGTTGTGTCGAGGTCGGGGACCCTTATGGGGTGAGCTGGGGGAAGGACTGAGGGCCCTGAACAGGATAGGAATGCCACAGGAAGACCAACAGTGTGAGTAGTCTGGACCCCTGGGAGCTCCCAGAGAATGAGCCACCAACCAAAGAGCATACACTGACTGGTCTGAGACCCTGGGCACATATGAAAGAGAGGGCTGCTTTGTCCTGCCTCAGAAGAAGAAGATGTCCCTAATCCTTAAAGACTTGATGAGCCAAGGTGGGGGTTGAAGGGGAAGAAGAATGGGGAGGGACTCTTTGAGAGATGAGGGGCAGTGTTTGGAATGTTAATTAATTAATTAACTAATTAATTAATTAATAGAATGAATAGGAAGAAATCCTCTTGAAAGCCAAAATTATTCTTACTTTCTTGAAATAATATGTTTTCAAGAGAACACAAATCATCTTGTTATAAGCAGGAATGAAAGGGGAGAAATCAGCTGTGACAACTTCAGGACACTCATGTAACCCCCAGTGTGACTGCTAAGACAAACACAATAGGTAGAGGATTATGTAATACTAAACTGAATTGTTAAACTCTTGGGTTTATTGTTGCTGCTTCTGTTTTTGTTTATTTTGTTTTATTTTCTTTTTAAGACAGATATGGAATATAGCAACAAATGAGATAATTATCAATAGACTTTAAGCCAAAGTGAATCAATATGAAACAGTGCAAACTCCTACCATCCCATTTTTTAAAAATAACAGTGTTTAAAATTATTGTGGTAGGAATGAGTATTATAAATATGAATTTATACTTAGTGTTAGTGTTGTCTTAGTTAGGGTTTACATTGCTGTGATCAAATGCCATGGCCAAAACCAACTTGGGGACGAATGTGTTTCTTTTATCTTTTAATTCCAGGTAACTATCAATCACTGAGAAAAGTTAGGACAGAAATCTGTAAGTAGAAACTGAAATAGAGGCCATGGAGGAAGCATTGCATCCTGGTTTTCCCCTAATGGCTTGTCCAATCTGTTTTCTCAAACAGGACCACACCCCCATGGGCAGAACCACCTACAATGGGCTGGACCTTTCCATGTCAGTTATCAATAAAGAAAATACACTACAGACTTGCCTAGAGGCCAGTCCTATGAAAGGATTTTCTCCATTAAGATTTCTTCTTTCCAGATGACACTACCCTGTGTCAAGTTGACATAAAAACTAGCCAGTCCAAAGGGTTACTACAGAAAATCTTAACTACATTCAAAGAAAAAAAAATTAACTGAAGTTCAAAGAATTCTCTATTTTCTTGGAAAAGAAATAACCCAAAGGTGTCTATATGTAAAATATCTGATCCTTCCAGATAACCAAACTTCAATACTTCCCTAATATTTCACTATTAAAAGGTTACCCTTTACTAGTAATGCTAGAAAACCTTACGTAAAATATAAGAGTTGCCACAATGTTTTTCTAGGAATGTGTTCTTTAAGGAATATATAAATGCAAAAAGGCTACATTTATTCCAGGCAAAAGGGCTAGTTGTGAATATCACAGAGATTAAAATTAAACAGAAAGTTGCAAGAATCATTTCACACTGGTAAGATGTGGACTAAATAGCCATCTCTAAATTCCACATATGTGTTGAAATGTCTCTGGCTGTGAGTGACTTCAAGACTCTGCAAGTTTCCATGTAAAGGCTGATTCATCACATTGCAAAATTATTCTCCCCCACTGGGGTAGGGGAGGTTAAATAAGGTAAAAACCAACCTATATTCTACTCATTAGATACTTGAAACATGAAAAACAAGAAACAGAAAATATTTATCTAGCATGTAATACTGAGTCTAATGTACTATAACGATTAAAAAAAACGGCAACTTCGCCAGGATGAAACTTAACTGTGTAGACTCAAAACTGAGAAGCTCAAAACATAGGAGATTCATTGATAGAAACAAAGGAGCCAAGATCCAAGTCACCTGACAGCACCTCTCTCATTAACTCCTGGAAAAGTTGGCAATCAATTGTCTCTGATGCTCTGGTCCCGTTCTGATAGGTGCCAATCAGTGAGACCTCAAGGGTCTGGTTTCAATTTGACCACTTCTTTGCTGATCATATGTTTAAATCCAGCATATTGATGAGTTTGTGGGAAATAAACTCAGCCCATAATAAGAACAAGCCAATTTAGAAACAATTAAGGATACATGATCCATACAAAAAAATTAAATTTTAATTTTATAAAGTAGAAGAAAAATTAGAGAATTAAATTAAAAACAGCGCGCATATATATATATATATTAACAGTTTGTATCTTTCTCTAAATGAATGTTTTAAAAGTAGAAAATATGTCTACCTCTACACATGCCCCTCCCCCTTTCTTGTTTCAGTCTCTATCTTTGAATAAACGTTCATAAAAAGGAAATATATTTTTCTTTATGTAAGAATTAAAAGCGGAAGCTACACAGAAGTTAACTAAACATGAGCCATGTGAATTTTAAAGGAATTAGTAGAATTTTAGAGTTGAAAGAATTTTAGTAGAGAGTTTTGTATTCTACTGGGGCAGCAGAAACAAATGATGCAATAGGCAGGTCACAAAGGAGCAGACAGAGTCGTGTTCTATGTACACGAATTCAAGAGCAAGGAAAGCTCTGTATTAATCAAATAAGAGCTGCCTTTGCCTGTGTATGGAGACTGACTGGAAGCAGGTCGAGGCAGTGTTATAGATGATTTGCAAGTTCCATACCTTGCATGTGCGCTCACTGGGACAGATATAACCTCTGTAAGATCCCTAATACTGTGCACCTTTTGCATATAAATTCTTGCTGCAGTTGTGTTGGAGGGTGGATATGTGTAAATATAGGAGTGACATGAATATACATTTCCAGGAAGTGGTATACAAGAAAAATTAAACAAGCTATGAGTCAGAGAATTAGAAACCCAGAGCCATCACTTACTGGCCATGTGACAATGATTTGCATGTTATGCCTATGTTTCCTAGCTTAAAACAGGGAGGCATAAGCTTCATATAAAAAGACTTAGAAGGGTGTACAGCAAATAATATGAGCTGAAAATGTATAAAAATTACTATGGCTAAGACGAAACAAAGTCTTTTGAAAGAAAATGCGAGCTTTACATTTGCATATAACTGTCTTCTACCCTGTGATGTAAGACAAGATATAGTATGCATGTATCTACTAGATATGGGGGAGGATATAGAAGGGGAGAGGGTGAAAATACAGCAGAGCAGATGAGATTTGCTTCTGGGGTTGCAGTTAAGGTAGAATGCTCCCATTAACATAACTGAAGGAGACATGAGGAATGCAACTCTGTGTCTGGGAGTTATTAAGAAGATTAAATAAGCTGCGGCAGGAAAAATTACTTGGGCTGCTGTTTTGTATTCTGTAAACCCAGAGCAAGTAGTCGGAATTAATTTATTCATATTCACACCCAACCATTTCCAAAGCATAAACACTAATGAGGGAAACAAAAAAAATTAAGGAATTTTATCTAATTCACAAATATACCATAAATACTATCCCTACTAATTCATCCTTATTGAGCCTTACCCATTTTATCACAGGATACATTTTTTAGCAGATTAATATCTTATATAGTAGCATTTACAATGTATCCCAAAGTACAAATTCAATCTCTGAATAAGAGATGTTTGTCTTTACTATTTATTGTTACATTTATTCGGCTGTAATTTACTCCCCCAAATGAAACCCACAAGTATGTTAATCGGTCGTGCTGCTCTCCCTATTCATTATCCTGTTTATCTAGTTCCCAGTGTTCATGTCAGTGTTCAGGTCTCAGCCAGTTTTAATTAGCTTCTGCATTTTTGAACTACTGAAAAGTTTGTCAAAGAGTTATATCAAATAGATCTCGAAGCCGGTAATATAATTATAATTCTGTTGACTCGGGAATTTCTATTTTAAACATGTTGCATTTTGTGAGTTGATTTAAATTTGCATGTGCCTTCTTTTTCCACTCCTAGCAGAATGATTACTTACAATTTTATCCTGTTTCCTTGGTCAATTTTTATTTGCCGACGTACTCTTTAGACTCTGGATTCTTTGGAATTTTATTTTGTTAGATTCATTTAGGTTCTTTGGGGGGCTTTATGGAGTTTAATTGTATCTATTTTAATAATCAACAGAGCTTTTTCCAAGCTGGAGGATTGTGTATCCCAAAAATTAGCTTTGCTGGGGACAGTAATCTAGATTGACACCTACTCTCCTTTAGAACACGTACTGCATTGAGAGGTTCATTTGGTTTTTAAAGTCTCCACTAAAAAATCAGTTTCTCTAATAGGTTTTCCTTTAAATATGGAAATATGTAACGTATAGTTCTCTCTCGTTTGCAGCATTCTAACTGTGATATACTGTACAGATTTTTCTTTTCTGATCCTGTCTACTTGCTGTTTCGTGTGCTTCTAGTGTCTCTGTGGGTAAGTCTTTCCTTAGTTTGAACTAGTTTTCTTCTATACTCCTGTTGAAGTTGTAGTCTGTGCCAATGACTTGGAGTTCTCCTTCTTGTGTACCTATAATTGGAAGATATATTCTTTCTGTAGTACCTCATAACTTGCACATGTTCTTTTCAGGTGTTTTAAAGTTTTTTCCACACTCTTTGCTTCAGTGGCCCAATTCCTTTACTTATCTTCAAGTCCTGCTATTCAATCTTTTTCCTGATCCATTATACTTATAATGTTTTCCTCTGGGTTTTCTAATTGGGTTATTGGGCTTTTCAATTCCACCATTCTTTCAGCTTGAGCTCTTTAAATTCCTACTTCTTCACTGAATTGAGTTATCTAATTATGTATTAGTTTCATTTTTTGCTCAGTTGTATATTTATATTTTCTTAGACATCACTCAAGTGTTTGTTGATATTCTCTTTTTAAGTTTACTGAGCTTTTCCTGTCATCTTTAAATTTCTTGAGATCTTTGATAACCAATATAAATATTCTTTTAATTTCTGCATTCTGAGGTTTATGTGGTTATTTGCATTGGAGACTACTTCTACAGTTCAAATGGATCGTGGGCAGTTCCTATTATTTTTGTGTTTTTGTGATATGATCTGGGTATCTGAACACTTTCTGTGGTTTATGTGCCTGATGGCTTCTAGGCTGCTTAGACTGTGTCAGTTCAGGAGCTCCAAGGCCCGAGCTAGGCCTGTAAGTTTGGAAATAAGACCAGAAGGTCATTCCAGTACATGAATTGTGTGTTCTAACCTAAGCCTGCAAATGTTGAAATCTAAACCCTAAACTGAATCTACACCATTCCTTTCAGGCTTTGGGAATAATACAGAGGAAAGGGGTAGGAAGAATATAAGAAACAAAAGAAGAATACATGGTGTGGAGCTCTGAGCAGGGCAGGGATAATGTGCTCTTGAACTCACAGAGGCTATGATGACCAACATAAGACCCACAAAAAAACCTGAGCTTGTTCAACTGAAAAAGTCAGATGCAGATACTTACACCCAACAAATGGACAGAAGCAGGGTGCCCCTGTGATTAAATTATGGAAAGGTCAGAAGAAGCTGAGGAGAAGGGCGACCTCATAGAGAGACCAGCAGTCTCAACTAACATGAATCCCTGTGATCTTCCAGACACTGAGCCACCAACCAGGCAGCATACACTAGCTAAAATGAGGCCCTAACACATATACAGCAGAGGACTGCCTGGTCTGGTCTCAGTGAGAGAAGACGCACCTAACCTTTTAGGGACCTGAGGCCCCAGCGAGTGGGAAGGTTTGGGGAGAAGCAGGTGGAGACATCCTCTTGGAGACAGGGGAGGAGGAATGGGATGAGGAACTGTTGGATGGTGGACCAGGAGAAGGATAATGAACAGACTGCTAAAAAAAAAAAAGATTAAAGAAAAAAAAACCCTGGAAGCTCAAAGAGCCCAAACCCTCCATATTTTGGCAATTTATTGCTTATGAGGGGCTGCTGAAAAATATTCTTCAGTAGTAAGAAAATTTCCTGTAGGGCATCCAGGATTCTGAAAATAAATTCTCCCTCACACATTTATAAACAACCCTTATGAAGCTCATATGCCCACGAAAAAGGAGGAAAAAATAAAAAACCACAACCATAAAAAAGGAGCTACTTGTAAAAGAGAGTTTCACCCTAAGTGGAAGACAAGAAATGGTAGCATAGGTAAATAATAGCAATATATACAGGTATGAAAATGTCATAATAAGCCCATTACATAAAATTAATATGTGCTAATAAAACATCAAAAAACCTTAAATGTTCTTTCATACTCTAAGAACATGGAGTCTGAAATGAATATATAAACCAATGAAAAACTGGTCAATATCAGCAAGCCAATAGTCAATTTTATTTTATCTGACACATCGTTTTGCCTTTGTGTGTGCTTGAATCATTTTTGCATTATTATCAAGTGATTTTCTGACAATCAGCTCACAGAACAGGAAAACCTGAGATGGCTCATAGTGGTTTGAATGAGATTGTGCCCCAGAGGCTCAAACACACTTGGTCCCTAGTTGGTGGTGCTGTTTGGGTGAGGATTAGAAGCTATGGCTTTGTTGAAAAAAAACAATACTACTAGAGATAGGCTTTGAGGGCTTAAAGAGCCCTGTCATTTCCACTTCTCTCTGCTTTGAGCTAATATTTGAGACATGAGCCCTCTGCTTCCTGTTTCTCTTGCCACATCCACTGTCTGCTGTTTTCTCCATACCTCCCTACCAGGACAAATTCTCATCCTTCTGGACCCAGAAGCTCAAATGAACTCTTTCTTCTATAAGTTGCCTTAGTTTTGGTGCCTGATCACATCAATAGAAACATAACCAATACACTATTGTACCTGGTAGAAAACATAATAATCTTTTTGCTCATTTGAAAATAATTCATTTTTTTCTAATACTAACAGAAGTCATCACAAACTTTTCTGAAGTTCCTCTAACTCTTTTCATGAGCCAAACTCAAACAACTATAGCTTTCTAAGACTCTTGGTGGTGAGAGGATGTTGGTTTAGAACTAGCAAGGTTAGTAAATGTGTTGCGGGAATTAAGTCATTTCCAGAATGTAAGAGAGAGGTTGAGACTGGGGAGATGCCAATAGAGATAAAAGTCAAGGTTTCCAGAAGAAAGGGAGCTTAGGTTGAGAAGGGAATTTGGCAGCATGATTCTGAACATAGACACAAGGGGCCCCTCTCTCTCTCTCTCTCTCTCTCTCACTCTCTCTCTCTCTCTCTCTGTGTGTGTGTGTGTGTGTGTGTGTGTGCATGCGCACGTGATAAAGAGAGAGAGAGAGAGAGAGAGAGAGAGAGAGAGAGAGAGAGAGAGACAGAGACAGAGACAGAGACAGAGACAGAGTCAGAGAGAGAAGCAGGCAATGTGGCAGCAAGAGACAGCATGGACCCATGCAGAGTAGCATCTGGATAGGGCAGAGAACCAGCTTTGACATTACTATTGCACCCACCTCCTGGCAGAGTGAGAGTTTCAGTTCCCACAGGCTTAAAAGCAATTCTATTCAAAATTTCTCTATTTTGTAAAACTAGACTTCCCGCATGAAGTGAGGCAGCCTAAAAGTGCCTGCTCCTAACTTCTTTTTTTTCTTTTTTTTTATTCGATAAATTTTTTATTTACATTTGAAATGATTTCCCCTTCTCTAGACCCCCCACTCCCCGAAAGTCCCATCAGTCCCCTTCCCTCCCCCTGTTTTTCCACCCAACCCTTCCCACTTCCCCGTTCTGCTTTTGCCGAATACTGCTTCACTGAGTCTTTCCAGAACAAGGGACCACTCCTCCGTTCTTCTTGTACCTCATTTGATGTGTGGATTATGTTTTGGGCATTCCAGTTTTCTAGGTTAATATCCACTTATTAGTAAGTGCATACCATGATTGATCTTTTGAGTCTGGGTTACCTCACTTAGTATGATGTTCTCCAGCTCCATCCATTTGCCTAAGAATTTCATGAATTCATTGTTTCTAATGGCTGAATAGTTTTCCATTGTGTATATATCTACCACATTTTTGCATCCATTCTTCTGTTGAGGGATACCTGGGTTCTTTCCAGCTTCTGGCTATTATAAATGAACATTATGGAGCACGTATCCTTATTACATGCTGGGGAATCCTCTGGGTATATGCCCAGGAGTGCTTTAGCAGGATCTTCTGGAAGTGAGGTGCCCAGTTTTCGGGGGAACCGCCAGACTGATTTCCAGAGTGGTTGTACCAATTTGCAACCCCACCAGCAGTGGAGGAGTGTTCCTCTTTCTCCACACCCTCTCCAACACCTGCTGTCTCCTGAATTTTTAATCTTACCCATTCTGACTGGTGTAAAGTGAAATCTCAGGGTTGTTTTGATTTGCATTTCCCTGATGACTAATGAAGTTGAGCATTTTTTAAGATGTTTCTCTGCCATACTAAGTTCTTCAGGTGAGAATTCTTTCTTTAACTCTGTACCCCATTTTTAATAGGGTTATTTGATTTTCTGGGGTCTAACTTCTTGGGTTCTTTGTATATATTGGATATTAGCCCTCTATCTGATATAGGATTGGTGAAGATCTTTTCACAATTTGTTGGTTGCTGATTTGTCCTTTTGATGGTGTCCTTTGGCTTACAGAAAATTTGTAATTTTATGAGGTCCCATTTGTCAATTCTTGATCTTAGAGCATAAGCTATTGCTGTTCTGTTCAGAAACTTTCTCCCTGTACTGATGTCCTCAAGGGTCTTCCCCAGTTTCTTTTCTATTAGCTTCAGAGTGTCTGGCTTTATATGGAGGTCCTTGATCCATTTGGAGTTGAGCTTAGTACAAGTATGGATCAATTCCCAGTCTTCTGCATGCTGACCTCCACTTGAACCAGCACCATTTGTTGAAGAGGCTATCTTTTTTCCATTGGATGTTTTCAGCCCCTTTGTCAAGGATCAAGTGGCCATAGGTGTGTGGATTCATTTCTGGATATCCAATCCTGTTCCATTGATCCGCCTGCCTGTCACTGTACCAATACCATGCAGTTTTAACACTATTACTCGGTAGTATTGCTTAAGATCAGGGATACTGATTCCCCCAGAATTTCTTTTGTTGCTGAGAATAGTTTTAGCTATACTAGGTTTTTTTGTTATTACAGATGAATTTGAGAATTGCTCTTTCTAACTCTATGAAGAACTGAGTTGGGATTTTGATGGGTATTGTGTTGAATCTGTATATTGCTTTTGGCCAAATGGCCATTTTAACTATATTAATCCTGCCGATCCATGAGCATGGGAGGTTTTTCCAATTTTTTGAGGTCTTCTTCCATTTCCTTCTTCAGAGTCTTGAAGTTCTTGTCATACAGATCTTTCACATATTTTCTAAGAGTCACCCCAAGGTACTTTATACTGTTTGTGGCTATTGTGAAGGGTGTCATTTCCCTAATTTCTTGCTCAGCCTGCTTATCCTTTGAGTATAGGAAGGCTACTGATTTGCTTGAGTTGATTTTATAACCAGCCACTTTGCTGAAGTTGTTTATCAGCTGTAGGAGTTCTCTAGTGGAGTTTTTGTGTTACTTAGGTAGACTATCATATCATCTGCAAATAATGATAGTTTGACTTCTTCCTTTCCAATTTGTATCCCTTTGACCTCCTTATGTTGTCTAATTGCCCAAGCTAGTAACTCAAGTACAATATTGAAAAGATAAGGAGAAAGGGGGCAGCCTTGTCTGGTCCCTGATTTCTGTGGGATTGCTTCAAGTTTCTCTCCATTTAGTTTGATGCTGGCTACCGCTTTGCTGTATATTGCTTTTTCTATGTTTAGGTATGGGCCTTGAATTCCTGTTCTTTCCAAGACTTTAAGCATGAAAGGATGCTGAATTTTGTCAAATGCTTTTTCAGCATCTAATGAAATGACCATGTGGTTGTTTTTTTTTTTGAGTTTGTTTATGTAGTGGATTGCATTGATGGATTTCCGTATATTGAAGCAACCCTGGATCCCTGGAATAATGCCTAGTTAATCATGGGGGATGATCGTTTTGATGTGTTCTTGGATTCGGTAGGCAAGAATTTTATTGAGTATTTTTGCATTGATGTTCATAAGGGAAATTGGCCTGAAGTTCTCTTTCTTTGTTGGATCTTTGTGTGGTTTTGATATCAGCATAATTGTGGCTTCATAGAAGGAACTGGATAATGTTCCTTCTGTTTCTATTTTGTGGAATAGTTTGAAGAGTATTGGTGTTAGGTCTTCTATGAAGGTCTGATAGAACTCTGCACTGAAGCCATCTGGTCCCGTGCTTTTTTTGGTTGGGAAACTTTCTATGACCCTTTTTATTTCTTCAGGTGTTATGGGACTGATTAGTTGATCTATTTGATCCTGATTTAGTTTTGGTGTCGAATATCTCTCTAGGAAACTGTCCATTTCCTCCAAATTCTCCAGTTGTGTTGAGTATAGGCTTTTGTAGTAGGATCTAATGATTTTTTGAATTTCCTCAATTTCTGTTGTTATTTGACCCTTTTCATTTCTAATTTTTGTTAATTTGGATACTTTCTCTCTGCGCTTTGGTCAGTCTGGCTAAGGGTTTATCTATCTTGTTGATTTTCTCAAAAAACCAGCTCCTGGTTTTGTTGATTCTTTGTATGGTTCTCTTTGTTTCCACTTGACTGATTTCAGCCCTGACTTTGATGATTTCCTGTCTTCTACTCCTCCTGGGTGAACTGGCTTCTTTTTGTTCCAGGACTTTCAGGTGTGTCCTTAAGCTGCTAGTGTATGCACTCTCCATTTTCTTTTTGGAGGCACTCAGGGCTATGAGTTTTACTCTTAGCACTGCTTTCATTGTGTCCCAAAGATTTGGGTATGTTGTGCCTTCATTTTCAGTAAATTCTAAAAAGTCTCTGATTGCTTTCTTTATTTCTTCTTTGGCCAAGGTGGATTGAGTAGAGTATTGTTCAGCCTCCATGTGTATGTGGGCTTTCTGTTGTTTTTATTGCCATTGAAGAGCACTCTCACTCCATAGTGATCTGATAGGAGGCATGGGATTAGTTCGATCTTTTTATATTTTTTGATGTCTGTCTTGTTACCAATTATATGGTCAATTTTGGAGAAGGTACCATGAGGTGCTGAGAAAAAGGTATATTCTTTTGTTTTAGGGTGAAATGTTCTATAAATATCAGTCAAGTCCAATTGGTCCAAAGCTTCAATTAGTTTTGTTGTGTCCCTGTTTAGTTTCTGTTTTCCTGATTGGTCCATTGAGGAGAGTGGAGTGTTGAATTCACCCACAATTATTGTGTTAGGTGCAATGTGTGCTTTGAGCTTTAGTAAAGTTTCATTTACGAATGAGGGTACCCTTGCATTTGGTGCATAGATGTTCAGAATTGAAAGTTCTTCTTGGTGGATTTTTCCTTTGACCAGCAAGAAGTGTCCTTCTGTATCTCTTTTGATGACTTTAGGTTGAAAGTCGGTTTTATCTGATATTCGAATGGCTACTCCAGCTCGTTTCCTGAGACCATTGGCTTGTAAAATTGTCTTCCAGCCTTTTACTCTAAGGTAGTTTTTGTCTTTGACATTTAGGTATGTTTCCTGTATGCAGCAAAATGTAGGATCCTGTTTCCTTATCCAGTCTGTTAGTCTATGTCTTTTTTTGTGAAGTTGAGTCCATTGACGTTAAGAGATATTAAGGAATAGTAATTATTACTTCCTGTCATTTTTGATGTTATTTTAATATTTGAGTGGTTATCTTTTTTGGGGTTTGATGAAAGAAGGTAACTATCTTGCTTTGTCCAGGGTGTCGTTTCCCTCCTTGTATTGGAGTTTTCCTCCTATTATTCTTTGTAGAGCTTGGTTTGTAGAAAGATATTGTGTAAATTTGGTTTTGTCATGGAATATCTTGGTTTCTCCATCTATGATGATTGAGAGTTTTGCTGGGTATAGTAGTCTTGTGTTCTCTTAGAGTCTGCATGAGATCTGCCCAGGATTTTCTAGCTGTCATGGTCTCTGGTGAGAAGTCTGGTGTGATTCTGATAGGTCTTCCTTTATATGTTACTTGGCCTTTTTCTCTTACTGCCTTTAATATTCGTTCTTTGTTTAGTACGTTTGGGGTTTTGATTATTATGTGACTAGAGGTATTTCTGCTCAGGTCCAGTCTGTTTGGAGTTCTGTAGGCTTCTTATATACTCATGGGCATCTCTCTCTTTAAGTTGGGAAAGTTTTCTTCCATAATTTTGTTGAAGATATTTGTTGGCCCTTTCTGCTGTAGATCTTCACTCTCATCTATACCTATAATCCTTAGGTTTGGTCTTCTCATTGTGTCCTGGATTTCCTGGATGTTCTGGGATACAGGCTTTTTGCATTTTGCATTTTCTTTGACTGTTGAGTCAATGGTTTCTATGTTATCTTCGGCATCTGAGATTCTTTCTTCCATCTCTTGTATTCTGTTTTTGATATTTGCATCAACAACAGATTTCTTCTAAAGGTTTTCTATCTGCAAAGTTGTCTCCCCTTGAAATTTCTTAGTTGTTTCTACTTCTGATTTTAGATTCTGGATGGTTTTGCTTAGCTCCTTCACTTGCTTGTTTGTGTTTTACTGTAATTCTTTAAGAGATTTTTGTGTTTCCTCTTTCATGACTTCTGCTGTTTGACTCACTTTCTCCTGCATTTCTCTAAGTTTTTTGGTGTTTCTTCTTTATTGGCTTCTATCTCTTGGGCCTTATTCTCCTGAATTTCTTTAAGTGATTTTTGTGTTTCCATTATATGTGTTTCTAGCTTATTCATGTTCCCCTGTATTTCTTTAAGAGATTCATTTATGTCCTTTTTGTGTTCTTCTAGCAACATCTTGAACAGTGATTTTAAATCCAAATCTGGTTTTTCTGGTGTGTTTGTGTAACCAGGACTTGCTGATGTTGGAGAGTTTGGTTCAGATGCTGCCATATTGCCTAGATTTCTGTTAGTAGTGTTCCTGCATTTGCCCTTTATCATCTTGTTATTTCTTGCGTTAGTTGGTCTTGTCTCTGGCCGGTATTTCTGCCTCCTGTGAGGCTGTAGGGCTATTTCTGCAACACTGGATGGCTGAGTTTCCCCTGTTACAGATTGCTGATGTGCTGTCCTCCTCTTGGGTGCCCTTGGAGCCCTAGTGTGCCTTGCCCCAGGTTGTCTGTGTGAACCAGATGGTGCCCTTTTGCTCCTTCAGTGGGTGCTGATGGTCTATGCTGCAGTACCTTTTCTGAGTGCTGGTCTCCCAACCGGGTTGGTGCACACAAGGCTAGCCTAGCTGCTGAGGGCCTGAGTCTAGGCAAAAGCCTAGCAGGCTAAGGCCCAAGCAAAGTTCCCCTCAAGCTATAACTGTTAATTGGTTCTGTCAGGTGGCCAGGATGGCTGAGTGTGCGTGCACTCCCTGAAAGTGCCGGGAGAGTCTGCTAGGCTAACAACCTCCTGGCCGGTCTGGCACACAGATGGCCCACCGAGCAGCCCAGGGCCTGGGGTCAATCCAAGGCCTGTCCGTCTTAGACCACTTTGTTAGCCTCGGGCTATGATTCTTAGATGACTTTGCCTGCTAGAACTGTCTGGCATCCTGTAGCCAAAATGGTGGCATGCTTGCAGGGCTGGGCAAACAACCTCCTGGCTGGACACAAACTGACTCTTAATGACTTATCATGATACCCACACATTAGTGCACCTCTCAGCCCTTATCTGAGAAGCTTCGATGTGCAGTAGCTGGTGATAAACAGAGCCACAACTGGCCGACATGCAGTGAGTTAGAAATGGCAAGGAAATGGGATTTTCAGGGTACAGTGGGGCAGTTGCATGTATAAACTCCGTGGTTGTGACAAGAAACCCAAAATCTGCATAAGCTCAAACCAGGCACAAAGTTAGAAGGTGTAGAAAGGGGGATCTGGAAGAACTTGGAAGGAGTGGCTATAGTCAAAATGCATTATGTAACATTTTCAAACAATAAACATGCAAAATGAAGGATTAGGAATATGCTAAGGAATCTAAACATGCTAATAAATGAATGAGAGAGCTTTGTTTACTCATATATCAGCTTTTACCAGTTATGGTTGCTGCACTGGAAATGCTTTACTTCTAGAGAAAAGAATATATTTCCTGTACAGTGAATTATCAGCATGATTTAATTACCTTCAAATGGTTAGGACCTTATTTGTACCTATTTAAAACATGCTGAATCATATGTCCATTCAGAAAACATCTGTCACTTGCAAGTGCTAACAGTGTGCTAAGTGTACAGCAAAGGGCTGAGCAGGCAAAACACAGCTCACAAGGAGCTATTATCTCAGTGAGGAGGAAAACCTGGAATAATTGATGGGCCAAAAGCAATTAAGAATTCAAAGAATATGCTTGCACCAAGCTGTGAAAAATGAAATTTATTAAAGTAGTCATGGAGGACTAAATTAAAAAAAGAAACCAATTATGAGGAATTTTTAAATTGTGGAATCAAGGAACAATATACAGATTACCAGGCAAAGACATTTGTTGTAGAAGAATATAAAAACAAAACAAAACAGACAAAGAAACAGAAAGGTACCAAGTATATCTGGAATACTGAGAAAAAATAAGAAGTCATTACAACTGACAATACTACCAGAACAAGAAGTTAAAGAGACACTATTTGCAGTTGAGGAATCAGGTGGTATAGGTTATAATAAGGACTCTAATGGAAAGAACACCATTTCTTGCAGTATACAGCCTTGATACTAAGGTTGCCAGACATTTGCACAGCAGTGTACATATATTGCATGTAAACTTGGTAGCTATAACATATTAACTTGCAGGGTAAGATATACAAAAGATTAAGCAGCACTGTATGTTCTGTGACTATTAACTGAGAGCTAAATATCAAGTATTAAAAACAGTATATATATGGTTGCTTCTGTCTTCTATAAAAGTCTAGATAAGAAAACCAGTAAAGTTGGTAGAAGGATTCTACTGTATCAGAGTCTACATCTTCTGTCTACTTTCCCATATTCACAGTTTTTCTGTTGTTCAAAATAAATCATAACATCATAGACACTGACATGAATAAGGAAGAGGAAATGGAAGATTATGCCTTCCCTGTGATCATGGCATACACATTTCTTCTCCGTAGCAGCATGAGAGTTTATTTTAGTTGTGCATAACTGGAAGAGACACAGACATATTTAGCTTTTATTCTGGGTAGCCATGTGCCAAGTTAAAATTAGGAGTTCTATTACTAAAGAATGTGATAATACATATCTTAAGGCAACTCACATTGTCTGTTTGAAGTGAAATAACCTAACAGTTTACTTTAGAATACCTTCAGGATATTTGAAGTCATTGTTCAGTGAAGGAAAGACCTGATGGAAGGTCTAGTGATGATAGGACTCTGTTTAAGAAGGAACGTGCATCCTTGAATTAGCTACTTCACAGTTCTTTCTCTTTGATATCATCTGAAATACTGGACTGAAAATACCGAGCTGCATTTCAGCAAAAGATTCTTCCTCAAACTTTTGGAAAATCAGTTTTATCCAATGCATAGTAATTTCAAAATACCAAAGCCTGCAAAATGATACAAATACTCAACAGCAGAAATATCTGGCGTTGAGCCCAAAACATACCAGATGTGTCTCTTAAAAGCCAATACCAACTGTCTCTATCTTTAGAAAGGTTTGCTTTTTTTTAATACAAAAATCAAGTTTTATCTCTGTCCAGATGGAACTCTTGTGATTGCCTCAGAGACAGGGCACAGTGACCCAATCTGGCTTAGTACACCATGCCTGGGACCACTAGATGCCATGCTGAGCTCACGCTACCACTGATAGGGCAGCTGGGTGTCCTTCCAATGTGTAGACAAAAATCAACAGTTCACTTTACTACAGCCAGTGAATCAAGCTGTCCCAACATTTCTTTATAAAAAGTCCGTTACTCCCTGTCTTAGGCAGTGTTCTATCATGGTAAAGGACATCATGACCACGGCAGTTCTTATAAGGAAAACATTTAATTGGGGCTGGCTTACAGTTCAGAGATTTAGTCGTTCATCATCATCGTGGAACCATGGTGGCATGCAGGAAGAGATGGTTCTGGAGAGGTAGCTGAGTGTTCTACACCCAGGAGAGACTGTACTTAGCTTGAGCTTCTGAAACATAAAAGCTCACCCCTTAGTGACATGCTTCTTCTAATAAGGCCGTACCTGTCCCAAAAAGGTCTAACAGTGCTACTCCCTGTGAGCCTTTGGAAGCCATTTTCATTCAAACCACCACATTGCACACGTTCCAGAGAACTCACAAAGGAGCTCCTCTTGGGCTGTCAGTCATAGGCGCTGAGACAACACTGCCATGTGTAGAGTCTTCTCAGAGGTTTATTTCCTTCATTGAATTCGCCTCTCCAAAAGCCTACTGTGATTCTTACATCTTACTACCATGACATTTACAAGACCAAAGTCAGCCTTGCCTGAAACCTTTGTCCTTTGCTCTTTCACTGAGCCAGTGAAGCCAGACCTGTAAACAATAAGAAAAAGCATCAGTCTCCACTTGAAGGAAATCTGAATTCCCTGCTAAAGCAGGTCATGTGATTGAAAGTAGCATCTAGCACACAACCACCACAACAAAACAGTTTTAGTGCTATAACCTAACACACTTTTAAGAGAAGATAAAAGAACAAAAGACGGACTTATAAATCAAGGAAGAAAACAAAACTACATAACATACCTAATACCTCTCAATACAATTATAGCAGTGTCTTGATTATAATTTCAATAACTTGTTTTGACTTGCTGACTGAGAAATATAATAATATAAATAATTAAAATGTACACAGTTGCACATTATTCAAACACTGATAGCAACCATTGATGTTGCTTTAATGATGTTCTGTTTAAAAGGCAAAAAAGTAAAAAGAAAGAAAACAGATATCTAAATATACATACACGCCAGAGCCACAGGAAACAGTTCATTTGACAGACTAGGTTTTTGTGGATTTGGTTAATAATTGAGGTGCTGAATATACAAAGTTATTTATTCAATCCACTCTGCTTAACACAATGGGGTTTCTGTCAGTGAAATAAAGTTCTGGTGCTTTCCATTTTTTTTTTCTGACTTTCCCCCTTAAGTCAGGCACTTGGTGATGCAGGCTGAAAAGAAAAGAAAATGTCAGTGCACAGCAGAACTTTTCAGAGCCTCAGATTACTCATCTTTTCTATAGCTGCCTTTGTTATGGGTGCTTTTATAAAGTGGAAATGGTTACTACTTTAAATATGTATTTTCATAAGCTTCTTTTGGCATCTGAACTATAAATAGAGTCATATTTAGCAAAATGATCATTACTTTGGTGTCCTAAAAAATCAAAAAAATCACAATTATCTTAGTAATCCAGTGATTCATATTATGTGATTATATAATAGATACATTGATGGGCTATCATACCCTAGATAATGAATAAGCATTTTTTTATATAACTCAAGCATGAAGTATATTGACTCTGATGAAAAAACCCTCAGATACGGAGCTAGTCTCTATTGACCTTGTGTTACACTGGTGCCTCAGTTTCCTTGTCTATGAAATAAAGATGTTAGGATGCACTGCTGAGGTCAATTATGAGTGAAGATAAAGTGGAATGATTTATTTGTTTTGAGTAGGGTGAGATTATGAGATCAGGCAAGTTAAAAAGATAAAAGACACCAGAAGGCTACTATAAATTCCAGCCTTTAAAAAAAAAACATAGTGGGTTCCTGTAGTGTAAATGACAGTTGGTGCTCCATATTGGTCACAGACCAGCCTAATACAGGCTGTGCTTAGCTTTAAAGATAATGAGTAGGTGGACATCTAGAAGATGAAGCCTCTCTCAAGTCATAGGAGCAGCTAAAGGAGCAACCTGAGTCTGAAGATGGTGGAGTGGCAATCTGGTGTCCTGGGCGGCTCACCACCCATGCACACTAGCAAGAATGCAACAGTCTAGGCCTATGATGATGACAATAGGAAGCAGGAACACTGCCATAGTAAGGAAGTCATGCGGAAGACTGACTGGTTTAGTCAGTCACTGGAAATCTGATAAATACATTACTATCTCCCCACTCGAACTTCTAACTAGGTGGCAAACCAAACCTTGTGCACTTTGCTCAGAGACTTCATAAGGAGGTGTTACTTGCAGTGAGTTCACAACTACCTGGAAGGGAAGAAGGAGTGATTTTAAAAGTTAAATCTGATGCAAGTACACTGTTTCTCATAGACACCAATGTGCATATTATGCTCCTCAAATCACATTGAAGTATAATCGTGGACTACCATAGAGAACCAATAAAGAAAAGTAGGGAGGAAATAAAGAAAAGATGCCTCAGAATGAAGGTCTGGAGTCTTACATTCTAGAGTGGAGGCCTTTCTTTTATACCAACACAGAATAGGCAGTTCATACTCTAGGAAACTACGCACCTAGAAATTTGAAAACAGAACAGTGCTTAGTCTACATATTGACCTTTGTTTCACCAGTGGTAAAATGGAAAGGGACGTGGAGTGGAGTGAAAGGCACAGAAAGTCAGTTTACTGAAATAGACTAGCAGAATTATACACTTATCAGGTACACCTTGAAAAAAATGAACTACTGAAAGAAAGAGATACTCTTAGTTCCAAACATAACAACTGCTCAATTTTAAAATTAAACAGAACAATGCAATTTTAAAAGAATTTTGTTATTCGACATGAAATTCAAGAAAAGGAAATACATAGCACAGCATAGCAGAGCTGTACAGCAGCATTATAGATTGATGGCACTCAACCAGAAACCTCATCGGGGATTAATGATTTACCATCATACATTATTAAGTTCATGAATTTCTATTGTTAAAACTTATGGCTGGTTTAACACACACATACATATACACACACATACACACACACACACACACACACACACACACACCACTCATCCTACATACCTAAGCAGAACTAGCCACAAAGGTCTTCCAAACACCTGCTATTGATGAGCAAGTACTATTTTATCTTAGAGGTTCAACACTACATTGACCCCACCAGAGTTTTCCACTTGACCCTTCCTTCTTTTCAAAATGATGGTGAAGAAAAATGAGGCAAATGATCCACAGTTTTTGGCAAAGAACATTTAATATAATGCCTGCCAAGTTCAAAACTGAAAACATTCCAGCTGTATGGACAAAACATGAGCCAGTAAATTCCCTCACGGCCGACAATATGTTTTTCCTCTAAGTTTTACCATCCCTGATCAAGGTGGTTTTGTTTTTGTTTTTCAACAGCTATCAGTTCAAACTACAGTTGAAGGTTATTTCAATGTCAGTCAGAAGATTATGGATACACTCAATAAAGGCAGTGCTCTCAAGAAGGAAGTCCAATAGGGGGGAATCTGCATGGAGAGGGAAATGAGCACTCCTGTGATGTGGGTAGATGAGATATAGCATGTCCTGAATATTTGCAGAGGTGTCTCCCATCTGTAGCAAAGCAGAACTCACAAGGTCCAGCCACAGTCACAGAACAGAAAGATACCACTTCTTTTTTTTTTTAATTTATTGATATATTTATTTACATTTCAAATGATTTCCCCTTTTCTGGACCCCCACTCCCCGAAAGTCCCTAAAGAAGGCATCTCCTCATCGCTGATCATCTATGGCTGTCATGGCAACACTAGAGGTGGCAGCGGTGAACCCTAAGGGTTTGTCTTGGGCAGCTTGATATTTCACATCAACCTGGCAGCTGTTTTTGGAACAGAGCCAAAAGCATATGTGGAAGTTGTCCAGCACAGACAATGGTCATGTGTGGCAAAGGGAGCAGCCAGCATATGGAGAAAAATATCTGAGCCTTAAAATGTAAAAGAATTTCATAGTGATAACTGAAGTTAATAGGGCTGAAAGACACACTAGTGATTCAAAAACATTGGAGACATCTGAGGACAAATAAAGAGCCCTTTTTATCTTTATGTTTACCTTCAAAACACATAGATAAGAAGGAAACACATGGAGACCAATGATCACAATATTCAGAAAGCTTATTGTAGCTTATTCTTTACACCTCATCCTAAATCAAACATTAGCATGGCCAGGCTACCGCAAGGCTTAGTCATAGAAGTAGGTTGAAAAGCAAAATGAGAAAATCATATGCCCTGTGTACAAACCTGATCTCAAATGTGGGAAGAAATCAAGGTGCATATATTAGGGATAAAATGCTGCTAATAAATTACCTCTCCCCCAATCATAGCCAAGAGTAAACATAGAAAGAAAAGGCTTTCACCCTAGCCCACCATCAGTTTCTCTTCAGGATAGAGCAGTATAAATTTTATCCCCTTTGAAGAATTACTAGGGACAAGGAATGCTGTTACCTGAGCTGAAATAATGTTAAAACTAATAGTAGCAACCGTTATTTATCAGATGTTTGTCATCCAGTACTATTGTGATCTGGGTACAGTATATTATTAGTTACTTTTCTGTCCCGACAGTAAACCCATGGCCAAAAGTAAATTCAAGGGAAGGGTTTATTTCAGTCACCTCAGGTGAGACTCCATAACTGAGGGAAGCCAGGGTAGGAACTTAAGACAGGATCCTAGAGGCAGGAACTGAAGCAGAAGTCATGGAGGAATGCTTTTTGCAAGCTTGTTCCTCATGGCTTGTTCAGCTTGCTTTCTTACCCAACCCAGAACTATCTGTCCAGAGGTCCCTGGCCACAACAGTTTTGGCCTTCCCCTATCAATCCCTTATGAAGAAGATACCTAAGCAAGTTGCCTACAGGTCAATTTAATGGACACATTTTCTCAGTTAAGGTTCTCTCTTTCTACATGACTCTAGATTGTGTCACATTGACAAATGCTAGCCAGCAAAAATACATACCTTATTCCAACACAAACCATGCTAGAAAGACATCATTTAAATCTTCAATTTTACACATGACTGTCTGGAATCTGGGAAGAGGATCTCATACTCCAGATCACATGACTATAAAGATCAAACACTTTGAGTTGGCATTTCTGTACATTCTTTCCTCTTCCATGGTGAGTGTTGTCAACTCCTGGAGATAATGTGCTACCAGAAAAGCAACAAGGATGCAGTGAGAATGATAGTAAATTGGTGTGTCATAGCATGCTTGGGGCTGTAATGAGCTGACAAGCAGCTGTTAGGCCAGGCATTATTTCTGTCATAACTGCAGAGATAAAGCTAGAAAACAGATGCATCGTTCCTAAGAATAGCCAGAGAAGGTTTAGGAAAAGGAAGACGTTGACCTGTTGGTGACATCTCTGGAAGCTAAGGCTGATTCCAAGAAGTATATGAAGTAAATGGACTTCAAGTGTGTAAGAATAGCAATAGTTTTCAGTGTCTCTGGGTGGGCCTTTCTATTGTTCTGAATAGCTTTTATGCCCAGAAAATTGCTAACTAAATTTCCAAAATTACAGAGTTTAATGTAGTGTCACTCATGAATAAACACCCTTTTACAGTAGGTAGCAGTCTAGGCTGAATATAGTATTCTGAACACCGTATTCTGAGCTGCCTCTGTGTCCCTGTTCATAAGCTAAGTACAAAGAATTCAGTGTTGATTGTAAAATGAGCTTACCAGTTAGGTAGGAGCCCAGGCAAATAAGCAACTACAGGCAATGTGAAAAGTCCTGTGGTAGAAGAACCTACCCAGAACTGTGGGGACAGAGTAAAACTAAGTCACCAGGAAAAGGACTCTGGAGACTTCCTATGAAGGGTGAGTTCATAGCGTGTTATAAAATGAGCACTCATTTTAGATCACAGAAAGGATGTGCAAGCATCTCAGTGCTGTACAAGAAGAGAAAGGAAAAGCGCGCACACACAGTCTATATCCTTTTGTTAACCCTAAAAAAACTAAACTATTTTCAAACACAGAGAGCAGAAATGCATTTACTTCTATCTGGAGCTGAAGACATACCTGTACTTTTAAAATCCCACCCACCTAAACTCAGCAAAGCTTTTACTGAGAAATATTTACCAACTCATATGTGGGCTGACGTGGAAATTATAACACATGTCAGTCGGCATCTGGAGAGAAAACAAAATCTTTAAATGGTGCTTTCATTGTTTTGAGTTACCTGAATTGAGCTGTTTACTTCACATTAATAGTTCCTACCAGGTGCCATGTACTTTGCAAGGCCTTGGAAATTTATTAGAAAATCATCGAAAAAATATTATTTGACTCAGTGTACATGCTTTTGTATTCATTCTTCTCGCACACAATATGCTGCTATTGCAGCTCCCCTCCCTTTACTCCTCCCAGTTCCCCTCTACCCTGTATCTGCTCCCCTGTCCATGCCCCACGCCCCAGCACCCAGAAAAGAGCAGTACTCACCCTATGTTCTTAAAGGAGATAGAAATAAAACAAAAAGTAAAGATTCGGTGTGGTTCCAGATGTGGCAAATTGGATCATCATGAATGCAGCTAAAATGGAGTTACTTGCAAAAAACAACTAGAAAATCCAGATGAAGCACAAGGTAGGTAAAGTGTCCTATGGTTTAAGGTTGTACCCCAGATCACAGGAATGCTTGCACACAGACATGTTGGTCATTTGTTCTCTCAGAGCCATTCCTGGAAAAGGAATAGATGTGGAGTCAAATAGTGAATCATACACACCCTTTATCTTCGAAGGCAGGCAATGGTTTTCTGGGAGTTTTGGTCTGAACCATAGGTACCAGAAAATTAGAATACTCCAACTATTGGCTATATCCTGTAGCTATTTGCTCCAAATGGAAGCATTCCCTGGTGGAGGGAAGCACCTAAGACTTAGGGCATTTGTGAAACTCAGAAAGCTGCAAGATTCCCAGGGCTTTTTCCTGTGTTTATGAATGCTGTTAACGCTAGGGAGAAAACACTTTGCAGTGGAGCTACCTGCAAGATGGGCACTGAACATCTAGGATTCAGCACTTATGAGTCACTATTTATGAGGAGTGGGGTTTTCCTGTGAGGCTGTTTGTTGGCTTCGAATCACCCAGGTATGTAACCACTCACCCACACTCCTGTCAGTCACCCCAGTGACTTGGTGACTCCAGTCACCAAAAAAATATTATGGAGGAATCATTTCTCTGATCTGTTATTGGGTGGAATGCTGTCTTTAGTCTATCATCGGTGTCTTCTCTGATGTAGACAGATCTGTTCACATCTTCCCAGGAAAAGTGACACCGCAGGCTATTGCTGTCCTTTGTGTCTGACCCGGGAGATCCTTGTCTTCTGTCACAGAGCAGAGAAGCAAACTGTGTCTTTTGTCTCTGATATGACAAACACGACACACAAAAATCGAAGCTGTGAATATATCTAGGATGTAAAAATTCTCAATCCCAAAGAGGAGGGCAATTTAAAAATGTAGGTCAGATCCTGCTGGATTTCAGTGTGCTGAATTTGATTAAGCCACAGAGAATAAAAGGCCAAATAGGAATTCGCTGAAAAGCACAATAAGAAAAGCTACTCTTCTATACAATGTAGGGGGAACTCTGTGGGTACAGTACCAGATTAGCATACCAAAGAACCCTGTTGATTTCTCTGCACCACCCAAACCAGGGCAGTGGCACAGAGGCCTATTATCTCAGCAGGAAGATTAGGAGTTTGCTGCTATAGTTCAGTGGGTAGACAGTCTGCCTAACACACCAGGAGACTTGGGCTCCTCGAGTATGACCCCATCACCAGCCATTTTCCTTGTTAAGTCAGGTCATCCAGACTTTCCTGCAGTCTTGCTCAGATGTTTGGGGCATCTTCAAATCCCTTTCTAGTAAAATCCCAGCATCCAATTCAGAATGGTTACTAATTCTCTTCACTACTTTTTTCCTTCACAGTATTGATATTTTAATATTTGCTTTATTCTTCTCTGTGTATCTGCATTATATATGGAGCTTGTATATCCTGTGAAAATGAGAACAATATTAGTGAAACTTGTGTGTATACACAGCTTTTTCCTTCTTGTTCTGAAGATTAATGCTTCCTCAACAGGGAAGTTAGCTCATCTCACACCTCCCTTTGCTTGCCATGGGTACCCTCTGGCATTCCTCTGTTGCGGTCTGGGGTGGCATGTGGGGCACAGTGTTTCAGATGATTTTTTTTCTAAATATTGTTGCCCTTGATGTTTCACCTTCACGCTATGCTTTTACCTAAGGAAAACTCTTCCTCTTTTCTGCCCCTTCTTCAGTCCTTTCGAGTCTGTCAGATACTGTAGGTCACTTGCCAGCCTAGTAGAACAGGTTGGGGAGGGATGACAGAAAGGCCATTGGAGTTGTGGCTCAGCCTCTGCTGGAGGTGGACAGTGTGGCTTCAGTTCACGGGACATGGACTTTGCAATGGTTATGCTATGTTCCAGATGCTCTAGCCTCACCACGTTTTCTGTCTCTCATCCATAGGTACAGGGTTATTTTCTTTACCTCTGTACTTGACAGTGCCCTTCCTCCAGAGGATTAAATATTTTACTTTATGGAGAAGACGAAGGAGGAGGTAACAGCTGAGGCTTTCTGCTTTCTCTTTCTACTATGCCAATTGTTGCCCAGACCGTACAAATACTCCAAACCTGTTTTTCTCCTGAGCTCTCTTGGAAGCATCTAATGAGGTCTGTGGACAGATTTTAGCTATCTGCACACTCATATAAGAACCAAATCGTGCATTTAGCACCTTCTCAAAGCAACTTTAGATGGATTCTTCTGTTGAGATTTTAGTGAGACTGGCATCAAGATCAGGAAAATAATTGCTCATACCACTCTCTTTTCGTGTGAACATCATTTTATATAATTTAATTTAGTTGGAAGTCTCAGTTCTGAAGAGTCCTAGGACGACTGGTAATTGGCAGATTCTCTGACTCTTGAAAGGAAAGGAATGATGTTCTCTTCCGCTCTTTATGTACCAGCTACAAGCCAGACGATAACAATTTTTCTTTCTGAGGGTTTTTTAAAGCCATTATTATATGCAGCTCTTATCTGATTTGGGGTTTTATTGTCTGTTTGTTTGTTTGTTTGGTTGGTTGGTTGGTTGGTTGGTTGGTTGGTTGGTTGGTTGGTTGGTCGGTCGATTGGTTAATTATTTGGTTGGTTCATTAGTTGGTTCATTGATTGGATTTTAGTTCTTTTTAGTTAAATTTGGGTTTGTTTTAAGTTTTGTGAGTCAGGATCTCTCCATGTAGCTCAGACTCTCTCAAAAAGGTGATCCTTCTGCCTCAGCCTCCTGAATGCTAAGATTACAGGTATGAACCACTACATCAGACTTATCAGTGATTTCTTCTTATAAATATACAAAATTATAATTTATGATACAAATTCTTGAATGAAAGAGAACCAATCTAATAATGGCAAAGTTCTTTGAGACAAATGACTAAAAGCTACTCCAGACATTGAGCACATAACTGTGTTTTTTCTGTCAAAAGATTCTGGACCTCTAGAATGCATGGATGACTATTTTAGTTCCTTTCAGGCATATACAGAGAGCTGGTACAGAAGTATCAACCTTAGTATACTCTTGGGGAATGACAGACAAATTGCGGAAATGTATGTCTATACTCTGACATTGTGCCACCATATGATAGAGATATTATACTAAAACTAGATATTATAAGATCCTGGCATCAGTGGTAATTATTTAGTTGGAGAAAGTTGTCTTTCACAATTTTCACCTAATTAGTTGAAGTAGTGAAATCAAGTTAGTAGGCAATTGCATGTTAGCGGTATGTTATTTAGGATACTTTATGTCCTAAATCAGTGGTTCTCAATCTGTGGGTCACAGAATGACACTTTCATAGGAGCTGCCTAAGACCATCAGAAAACACAGAGTTTACATTTTACATTTTATTTACATCATGTTTCATAACAGTAACAAAATTACTGTTATGAAGAAGTATAACATTTTGTGTTCTGCAATCATTTCGGCTTCATGTAGCAATTAATTGACCTTAATCATTCCTTGTTAGATAATTGCATACTCTTTTTTTATGATAGAACGTTTAAAGAAGGTTGATTTGGGGGATTGGAATGGAGAGAAGGGATACATAAAGTCTTTCCTTCATAGAGAATAAGTAGCAACAAAATAATAATTTTATCATTTGGGGTCAACACAACATGAGGAACTGTAGTAAAGGATTCATAGCATTGGGAAGGTTGAGAAGTACTGTCCAAATTAGTAAATAAATAGCTTATGTTTGACCTAAGAACAATCTCATGAGACTTAAGATTAAAAGTTAGGAATGTTCAGTTTGAATAAATTTGGTTGGGGGACAATGGGCTGGTTAAACACAGATCAGTTTCTTGTGAGATAGAAGATTAGTTTATAATTACTTTGATAGTGATTGGGGAAAAAAGTTTTTAATTAGTTCTTTTTAACACAAAATGGGAAAGGATAGTTTGGGGTCTGTAGCCTTGAAGAGTTAAGCCATCTGCTTCCAGCCAACTCTCCCCAACATGTGATTTGCAAGTTAAATGTCGCCAGCTGATGACATATGGCACTACTTACTTCTCTAAATATCTTACTCAAAATGAGTTTGCTGCTCTGCCACTTGGCTAAATACTAAATGCTCTCAAATGCTGAGCTTAGGTTTTCAGAAGTCATGGCAATTGCTGTAGTTTTCCCTTAGCAAACAAATCTAAGAAAAGGAACCGCAATCTAAGAGTCTGTCTTGTCTTAGTGCCCGTGCTGTAATTCTGCCTTAGACATAGTTGATCCCCTAAGATGTTCACAGCAAGGTAACAATTTTAAATTTCTCTTCACGATTTCAGAGAAATGAAATGGAGGGGATGAAAGCCACTTCCCTCAGTTTGGGGTTTGTATCAGAGGAAAGGGGGAATGCTCTAGAGAATGAAGCCAAAATCTGTTTTGATTCCATTATGTGTCAGATGGCAGAAGAGTATTATACTGCAGCAGCCCTCAAATATTGAAACCAATAGTACACTAAGATTTTAATCACAATGGCCTACAGATAAAAAATGTTTCCTTTGAGGTTTTAGGCATGTTAACAGATACAGATTGCTCTTCAGAATAATTTATCCAAACAAATTTAATTAGCTACATACCATCTCTTTTAGCCTTTAAATCACTCAGTTTCCATTAGGTGCTACTAGAATCACCAAGACAGCATAGTAAGACCTATCCAAGTCATACAAAATAAGACAGATCACTGGATGGATACACATCAACCTCATCAGTCATACCACAATCTGTCTACCTGTAATCCTCATGTACATCTGTAAGAGGAAGACTTGGGGCCATTAGATTGGAAATTATATACTCTATATCAATAATTTATTGTTGAAAGGTTTTAAGAGTATATAATCATCTAATAAGTAATGATTAAGGTCAGTTAATAGACACATGAAGATGAAATGCTTCCAGAACATGAAATGTTATGTAATTAGGATTTTTAGGAAAGATGAATTTTGTGGCCTTAGCCCCTGAAAACAGCTGATTTGAAAAACACATCTTAGATTGAGGTCCCTGCCCATGTTGAAAATTAAGCTTTTTTTTTAAACTGCCAAATTGTGCCAAGGTGCAGAAATGAAGTGATAAGAGATAGGAAACTGTGATATTCAGGAAACCTAATACACAACTGGTCTGAAATCATCTATGTACTTCAGCAATTGCTTGCTGTATTGCTTTACAGGAGCTTAATTTTAATCTTGATCCATAGAGTTTCTTATAAATTTCTAAAATTCATGATAATAATTTTCCTAACAACTGAGGTTTCAGATAATGCAATTTTATAGTTCTCAAGGATACACTAGAGACAGAAATAAAGTCCATAATGGCTTTTCACATCACCAATATCAATAATGTCCAGAAAAACCTTTCTAATTCAAAGATTTGTGGCTATGTACATGAAGACACAAACACATGTGTGGAAGCATATATATGTATGTGTGGGCATATGTGCATTCACATGGTCATGTGCATGCAAAATGATAGCTTAAAAATTCCAAGTTTTTGTATGTATAATCCAAATTGTTCCTCAGCTATAGGAAACAGATTCTGAATACAGAGTTTGTCATGTACACAGTAGAATATCAGTTCCTGTCTTCAGTTCCCCCCTACTTGTTCCTTTTCCTACTCAGCCTCCTACACTTATTTAACACTCCTGTTGTATGTTGTGTCTCATGACACTGAATGCCAGCTATATGAGTCATATAACATGCACCACCCGCCGTGCTTCCAGACTCTCCCCACAACTTGTTGACTCTTCCCTGTACCTTGGTGCTGCTGTGACCTATGTTTCGAGGACAGTCTTATTCATCTTCTTGGTTACAGCTAGTGCCCCACGAGGACTCCAGGTGCTAAATCATCTGTGCTGTAGGGACAGGATTCCAATTATTCACCTAGAGGCACACATTTCTATCCATACCTTGACATGTCACTCCTTTGGAACAGCCAAAGGGCAAAATTAAAAAGATAAAAATTCAATGATCAGGTCTTGATTTTATTGGAGAAGTGAGCAACCTAAGATTCCTGAGAACAAAGTGTTCCAGGGATCAGGGCAGGAGGGAGAGGTTCTCAGAAAATGAAAGGAGAGACCCGGGACAAGAGCAGATAAACAAACTGGTTGTGTCAAATTCTCTTGCCTTGTATAAGACTGGACAATAAGATAAGATAAACAAACAACTTGCTATGTAGAGAAATTTTCATTGTGATAGTAATTACAAATTATACTATTTTTTTTTTGTTGCTGTTATTATCTTTCTCATGATTTCCCAGAAGGACAAAGGCCAACTTAATTTGTATGATTGATCCTGTGGAGATTTAGTGTGAGTGGCTCCTTGTGACTGTGTAACATGATTTCCAGAGAACTAACTCAGAAGCTGGGTCTAAAGTAATGGCCTCATATTGTTGTAGTGCAAAATTTCATAACTCTATTAGATTTTATTAAGACCCAACCAGCTTCCCCAGCACCCCAAATCAAGTCAGAGTCTTACTCATTTACTTAATCAGCTTTAGCACAATTATTGGGGGATTACCCCTAAACTATTCTTCTAAACTAGACAGGCTACTTCTCAGATGTGCTCCCCAAGTTACTTGCTGTTTGAGTCTTGTCCAAGTTATTTCTTCTCCATTAGTCTATCCCTGGGATGCACTTCTCTCCCTGCTCCTGGTCAATCCTATCTAATGGAGAGCTCCTTTACTCTCTGTCTTCTTTCTCTTTCTCTTTCTCTTTCTCTTTCTCTTTCTCTTTCTTCTCTTCTCTCTAAAGGTCAATACTTGTGACCACCAGTCCTGTAACTGAAGTCCTTTCTTCCTCTATTTCTCACCTTTATTTAACCAGTCAGAGATGTTTTGTGAGCCAAGTTTATACAACATCATTCGGTGTACATGGAAATGTACTCACTAGTACTGCAAGTAGCTCTTGGGGGCCAAAAATTATTATTTGAATACATAGTATCATGACACCAACTCCAAATATCACATGGTTTTTATTTAACAGCCATTCCTGACACGATCAACTTCTCTTTTAATCTCTACATAACTAACTGGTCCACTGTATTCATCCTCTTCTCTGAGGTGAGCTACTAAGCAGGGTCAATCAGGATCTTTGGTCTGGGGTTGCTGATTCTGCTGAAGAAGAGTCTCTATGTTTTTCTAGATAATGTCTAAGAAGCCAAATATGCCAGAGGCTTCCAGGAGCTGTCATGATATCATTGGCAGTATCCTGTCTGAGGGAAGAGCCAAGAAGAGGGTTGATATAATTCTGAGGTTTCATCTCTGAAAACATAGTCCTATGTCATTTGGAATATCTGAATATACCCAAATTATCTTAAAACAGTCATTTCCTTGGGAGCAATTAGCCACATTTCAAGCAATCAATAGTGAGCTCAAATTATTCTATAGGATAATTCAATATTGTTGCCACCACATCGTGTATTTATTCACTGATACAATAGGAAAGACAGAAACAGAGCTCTAATTTTATCTGCATTCATTTTTGTTTTGTTTAATTTAAAATAATGGAAGCAATATTTAAGATCTATCTCTGTTCTTTCAGATTAACAAGCAGAAACAAATCTTCAGACTTTTTCCCATAACCAGGGTCAAAAAAAGAATCTTTTTTTCCCCAATTTTCCCAATTTCTTCTCATGACCTTTCCTGACAAGAATCCACCTAATCATCTCCTTCAGCCAGAAACATACAAACATACAAATGTGCACATTCTTACAAGAAAAAGAGATCTGGCACAGGGTAGGAAAGACTTGCCACAGAAATAATCTTTGCTATTAACAATGACAGAATGTAAACATCAAAGTAGTCAAGGCATATTTTTCTTCATTAGCTGCTAGCAGTACAGTAGGGGAAGGAGCTAAGCCTCATTCTGATTGGCACAAAGGAGGCTGGGCAGCCTAGAGCTCTGTGAAAATCTGCCAAGTTGCCAACTCTAAGTGCAATTAACTGTGGGTACCCAGGGGCAATTCTGTAAGTTGGGAGTCAAGTGACAGGACCCTGTCTTCCTAAAAATTACATTTCATATAAATGGCCTTCAGATCCTTGGATAAGTCCCTCCTACACTGCAGATGACACATGAATCTCAAAGGGGCCAAAAGGACCATTTTAAGACTTCTGAGTACCTGCAAGGAGACCTATCATCAGTTGTAGGTCAGTACAAACCAGTCATTCAAACAGTTTCTTGTTGTGATAGCTAGTTTTTCAGACCGGATTACCTAAGCAGACCAGTTTGTCTCGGGGGCATTTCCTCAGCCTGCCCGAAGGCATGGTAAAGTCAAATCAAATCCCAATGCAGAGATTTGAATAATGTGGTTGTACCCAAAGTTTGTTTCAATTCTCACTACTTTGATTTTTTTCAGAATTCAGAGCCAAACATATATTGCATAATTTAATCCATAGGCACCTCTCTGATGTTGAAATCATTATTCATTTTATAAATGAAAATAATAATTAATAATGATAATAATAATAATAATAAAGCTCTGACGGCTCAAATTTAAAAATGCATTGGAATCCAGATTTCTGATTAAAGATAGTGTGTTTCCTTACATCACCCAGAACTTTGTCTCCCTATAGATCTACATAATTTTTAATGCATGTTTGTATAACTAGTTTTTGTAAAAAGTGCACATGGCTTTCGATGGCAGGGTCCTAGAGATGTGAATAGGAAGGGGAAGAAAACCCTCACAAAGCATCAGAGCTGGTGATTAACAAGCAGCAGGTGTACAGCTAAAAGTGTGCAACTCACTTGCATTGTTATCTCCACGAATGGCCTCATCCCAAAGTTGCTGAAGGGGGAAATTTGATTATCTTTGCTTCCCCAGAAAACTGATAAATTGAATTCAGACTGCTATTGTTCCAGATACAGCCGAATCTTCTGCAGGATTTTAATCAGCAGCAGCATTATGTAACATATGGGAGCGATTTGGCTGAAAGGAGTCTCCAACTGTCACTGGAACATCCGCCCACCATGAAAGGAAAATAATAATATGTAATAATGGCGCTTCCTTATCGAACGAGCAGCTTCCTTCTGAGAGATTCTGTGCTTTGCTGTACTACCTCCTTACAACATCCTGATACTCGAGCAGCAAGCCAATTGGCTACAATCTTGATTGTTTACTGGCTGATTCCAGTAGCATTTTAATATCTTCCATAGCTCTTGCTTTATCCCCAGTACAAATCCAACCCCCAACTTAATTTCCAAATTCTTCCTTTCTCTTTATTTAATGATTGGCTTTTACCCACTCTTCTTCATCCTTCTGTTCTCTCTCTCATTTAATTTTTTCCTCTTCTTATTTTATAAATGACTGGACAAGAAACTAGGATCTATATAGCAATCTTATCTACACTTCAGTTAGTTTGACCTACATTTCCAAAGTAATAGTCAAATTATGTGTTGCTTCATTAATTCGCTCTGTTAATCACATTTGTTTTATTTAATAAATTTGTGTGGGTATTCAAAGCTGCATCTCACATAGTCCTTTCCTACAAACATGGAAGACAAGGAGCTAATGGTAATACAAGAAATGTTGTCATTAAACACAGGAAATACGCTTGTGCTTGAAACATTCAGGCTTGACTCTAGAGTCAACCTCGGCAAAGCATCACCAGGCTTCCTCACTGCCCTTTCACACTCATGAACTTCCTGGATGTGTCTCAACCTCTAGCGATTCTGTGCCTCCGTGCCTCAGAAAGGTTATGAAAAGATGCTATGAGAAAGAGCTTAACAGTTGTTCTGATGGAAGTAATGGAGAACAACCTCCGACTCATGGGCCAGCCCCAAAGTTCTTATTTTGGAGTTACATAGAATAGGAGAGGGAATCAATGAAGGAACAAAGCAGAATCTGAAATAAAATATCAAGATTCCTTTGAAACTTTGAACCAGGAAGCTGATGAATTGGTCAACGCCACTTTTAATCACTTTAGTTAAAAAACATAGACTTTATTAGAGGACAGAGGGAGAAAGGTTGTTGTAAAGTGTGATGGTGATGGATTGCAACATTGATTAATTCAGTAAGCAAGCCATGTAAGAAGAGATTGTTTTGGGGGCTGGGGAAATACCCCAATGGATAAAGCACCTGGCAGGTAAGTATAAAGATCTGAGTTTGATTCCATAGCCCTGAATAAAGCTGGCCATGATGGTTCACAACAGGAGTTCTAGTGTTCAAATGGTGAGATGAGACACGGAGTCAAGAGACTCTCCGGAAGACTGAGGCACAGCTAGCCCAGTAGAGAAAAAACAGTGAGAACCAACGTACAAGATAGACCTCTGCCTTTTACTAGCATCCCATGGTGTGAGCACCCATACTCTCACAGGCAAACATACAGGAATATATATTCTACAGGAACATAACATATCACACACACACACACACACACACACACGTTGTAGTCTCCCCTTATCTCTGACCTACTTAGCTAGTTTTTAAAATGGGACTTCCAGAGATAGGAAAGATGCAGTGATATTGCTGTCATAGTATTCTAGCTGTACAAGGAATTCCTAACATAATGACGCTTGCAAAGGAAGGTCTATGTTGATTTTATACAGTGCTTAGTATTCAATAGCAGAGAATTTTTCCTTCTAAATCAATAACAGGGAAAAGTAAAACTAAACTATTCCACTAGTGTCAACAATTCAGTCCCAAATATGAGATTTTATTCATTTGGCAAATCAGGAGCAATAACGCTGTTCCTGAGGTTGTCATCTAAGTGTAAAATTAATTAATTAATAGGTGAGATTGTGAGATTGTGAGATACATTATCTCTATTAAAAATATAATTTTCTACCATTTTATAATCATAGTATCTAAAATGTCATATATGGTAAGGGTTTTATGCAAAAGAAATAAACAACTAATGAGATACCCTTTTCAAATCTTCCAAAAACAAAGAACTATTTATTTACAGTGTTATAAAAATATCATTAGATTAAATAAGCTATAACCAGAAAACTAACAGAAATTATATAGCAAGCGTGCAATACCTATATGTTAACCCCCCCCAAATGTACTGGTTAATAATGGTTTGCATCAACATTATAATTACTAAAAATTACCATTTTTCAAGAATTTTAGACATGAATACTTACATCATTTCCAACCCTTTTCTCTGCACTCAAATGGTTTCTGTGACTCTTCACATGCCTTGCATTTCTGATCTCTTCATTACTATTTGCACATACACATTTGTATATGTTATATATTCTTATATATTATATGCATATTTAAATGCCACCAACTGAGTCCCTTTAGTCTTGGTCACATGGAAATGTGTTCAGGATAACCTATCAAGGGGTTCATCCCAGAAGAAGACATTTCATATTTTTTAAAATTTATTTTTATCATAAAATAAATATTATGTGTGTTTGTCTGTATGAGTATGTCACAAATATGGGGATACCATCAGGGTCCATGTTTTAGGATCCTCTGGAGCTAGACTTACAGACAGACCATTGTGAGATATCTCATGTGAGTGCTGGAAATTGGTCTCAAGTACTGAGGAAGAGCAATACACATCCTCAATCACTGAGCCACTCCCTCTTGGATCTGTGATTCTCACTCACTCTTTGCAAGCTTATTTAGGTTTTCTTATTAGTTGTCTCAGTAAATATCACCCACGTTCGCCCAGTACTCACAGGAGAGTTCTCTTTTCTATACGTGAGTCCACCGCATAAGTTGATTGGAGAAACAGGAAGCCCTGGGATGTGAAGCTAAACAGGGTTTCTACTGGTTTTATGTCATTGCTGTTTCCGTCTTCAGTCACACTCATCAGTTTTAGCAAGGAGGCGGAAGACGCAAGAAGGATGCTTTTCTCTCTTCTTTTACGACTTAGAATTCTAGTACCTAGGACATCAGATATGCTAAGTAAGTGTTACATGTAGAATGCAAACCATTAATGAAACATAGTTTTCAAATGTGCTTTGTCCCTCAGACAGGAGTTTGTGGTCCAGGTGTGAAGAGGAGCTTGTGTCATGTCTGCCCACATCCCACTCAACAGAACTGTCATTGATTTTCTGTTGGCTGCAGGTCTTTGTTTCTCAAAATGATGAAATGGTATACGCACTGTCAGGTTTTTAAACAAAGAAATAACTGAGATGAAAGTGGAGAATGCAATTGGCCATGCTTAATAGAAGAATGGGAGTTAGAACTGGAGAAAAGGGAGTCTGATAAAGTATTGCAGCAATATGGACAGAATAATAAAATGCTGACCAATTTAGCAGGAAAAACTGAGGTGACCACGCAGTACCTCACTCAACTAATTTGTTAAGGGAGCATGTCAGATTGTGAACTTCATTTTATACACATTTACACATAAGTATATATGGAGCTGAAGAGGCTTGCAACCCCATAGGAAGAACAATATCAACCAACCAGAACCACCAGAGCTCCCAAGGACTAAGCCACCAACCAAGGGGTACACATGGCTCCAGCTGCATTTGTAGCACAGGATGGCCTTGTCAGGCATCAATGGGAAGAGAAGTCCTTGGTCTTATGAAGGTTCAATAGATGCCCCAGTGTAGGGGAATCAAGGGCAGGGAGGCTGGAGTGGGTGGGTGGGTGGGTGGAGGAACACCCTCATAGAAGCAGGGTGAGAGGAAATGGAATGGGGTTTTTTGGGAGGGGGTAACCAGATAAGGGGATAGGACTTGAAATTTAAATAAATTTAAAAATAAATAAATAAATAAGTTAGGGTGGTCATTTTCTTAACTGATGCATATTTTGTCAGATGCTTAACATTTTTCCCTAATGGATTCTGGCAATGAATATTTATTTGGGAAAAGAGAGTACAGAGTTCTGTGTCTGTAGGAAGTTGGGGAAAGCTCAAGAATTGAGGAAAACAAACACAGGGGGTTTATGGAAATTCTGTGCCTCACACAGAACTCAATGTATGACGCCAAATGAAGTATCAAAAGAGGGAAAATGCATTGTAAATTGTCTCCCCTTTATTTGTTTTGTTGCCGTTGGCAACTGTCAAATAGTGAGATGCAAATACAATCCTTGAATAAATAATTTCATCTTGGTTGTGGCAACTGTCTTATATAATATGTGAATCGGAGGAATCGCTAAAAATCTTATTTTGAATATATAGAAGAGAAAAAAATGTGTTGAGAAGCAACTGGTAACCAATTAATCAGATGATAGGAATTTGCCCTCATCACATTATAGCATGTATTACAGCAAATAACCATTCCTCAGCAGTCTTCTAGAGTTATGGACAGCAGAAACATAGAAGTGATTGAGAACATCAACCCTGATGGTTATAGTCACCATAAGAAACTACATGTGACTGGCATTTCAGTCTCTCACAGAGGCCAGTCTTTCCATATTCCACTAGAAATAATTATCATAGAATTCCAGAGGATATCTGGTATCCTGCTCTATCATCCCACACCCTGCTCCTTAGAGACAAGGTCTCTCACTGAACCAGAAGTTTGATTGGTAGCCACCAAGCCTCAGTGACACTTTGGTCTCAACATTTCAAAGAGATGGGCTTACAGATACATGCACTATTTTATACCTGATTCTGCATTGCTGGCAAGATCCAGACTCAGGTCTTCATGAAGGTACCACAATTGATATTACTTACTTTGCCATGTCTCCAGCTAATTATAAGTGTTTGGTTCTTTCTTAATTTTTGTTTTTATTTTGTTTTTTTTTTCCTCAAAGAGAAAAGTTCTCATACCCTGGTATTTGACACATAATTGATAGGCATACTGTCAGACACTCACGCTGTCTATAGGAAACAGAAATGATTTGTACAAAATTTTCATTAATGTCCCAAAAGTTATAGAATAATCTGCATTTTCAAGTACTCTATCAAATGACTACCTTGTATCCTCCATATGCATAAGATAGAATCAGAAATGTTTAAACACATGTTTAATATGCATATTAGTACAGGAACAAATGCAAAACGGGACAGAAGAGCCCTTAAATGTATACTACAGCCCCAGAGAATATTTGAAAGCTATGATTCACTCTGCATTAAAGACTCTTTGCCGGGCACATGTTAAATTGAATGCCTGTAATGATCTCAGTTTCCTAACCAGGAAACTGAGGCTCAAAGAGATAAGTAACTCACTACTGATCTCACTGGGGAGAGCAGCATGAGTGGAGACTCAGATCTCTGAACTCCACTCCCTTAACCATTTGATTTCTCCTGAACAAAGAGCACACAGAACTCTGCCTTAGGGATTCCATGCGTGGTTTGTGGGTTATGACAGAAAGAAGCCAAGGAATGAGGCATGAGCAATAATCAGGGGTCAAGATGTAACAAAGTTGGGTGACAGGATTTATGGCACTAATAATTTTAGTCCGTAATGTGATAGCAGTCCATTATTGGTAGGAATAAGACGCTGGGTTCCTATGAACCTTATATAAGATAATGAACAAGTAACAGACAGAGCCAAAACCAGGAACATTTCTTTTGAAACATGAGTGATTTTCTTGCTAATCATTAACAAGAATCAATTTTGGCTGAATTGCCAAAATTTCTGCCCATACCCTGATTTCAATATTTGCTACCAAGGTTCTCTCCCACATTAATGATCTGTTTGCTTGGTGGAATTCTTCCTCAAATCCTCAAGACTTCTCTCAAACTGGGCTCCATTAGTGCATGTTTCTATGAGGCCAATTAGCTCAGCTCATATCGTGACATACTTGGTCAAATTCCAATATAATTATTGATGCCTATAGATGTATAATAATCACCTGTGAACATTTTCACTTTTAATGAGGTTACTGATCTTGCAGAGAACTAGAGAAGGTAATTGGGACCTCACTAGTACATACTCACACACACACACACACACACACACACATCACATCACATAACACACATATATGAAAACATTTCACATATTAAATATTTTATAAATGTATGCTATACACATTAGTTTCATGCTCTTTTTAATTAATTAATTTTTACTTTTTACTAACTTTCTTAGTATGGTAGAAAAACAGCTAGATAGATACCTACATACAGGTAGAGAGATACCTACATTCATTCATAACCGTTCACTAGGAAACAGACATTGATATGGAGATAAGCATTTCTGGGAAATAATTAGGAAATGAACGTGGAAGGAAGGAAAAACTGAGACCTATTACACAGTAAATTAAGCAGAGTTGCCACGTGGCCCCATAAAATCTACAGGTGTCCATATTCCTTAGGGATTGCTTTTCTGCATTGCTTCAAATTGATACAAAGAACCTTGATACGATCACGTTGAATAGTTATTGTTCGTGTTGATAAGGCCACAAGCATCATTTCTCCTACAAGGAGAAATGGTCACAGGTGACTTGTCATCTAAATAGGGCCAGGGACTTTCTTCTAGTGTCATGCTTATATCCCATATAAATAACTAATTTGTCCCTAAAAGAGGATCTGAGTAGCAAATCAGAGAATATACCACATAAAGAGAAAGCAACCTTGTGATACAGATAAATAACACATTAGAACACATATAATCTATAATACTTACATATGTATGCATCTATTACATACACATGTATCTATATATGTATATAGATAGATATAACTTGTATATACATCTAGATTAAACGATAACAAAGCATTTGGTGTGTTAGTGCTCTATCCTATCTACATATTATTTATTCAGCCAGGGAAAATTGTCTTTTAGATGTGTGTATATATATGCATGTTTGCATATACGTATAAGAGGTACCTATGTAAACTGGTGCATGTGTTCCTGTGCCTGCAGAGCAATCATGGGTGTCTTTTCTCAGGGACTGACCACCTTTTTCTTTGTGTTTGTAAGTCACAGTCTCTCAAAGACCTGGGATTTGTCAAGAAGATCAAGATGTCCAGCCACATAGCCCAAGGATCTGTCTGATGCTATCTTGCTGGTGTTCATAGCACCACTGCTGTACTTTATTTGTTTTGTTTTAAAAAATTATTCTGAGGAACAAACCCAGATTCTCAAAGGCTCAACCTTACAGTCCAAGCTCTTTCGCAAGCTCCAAAAGATTATCTATTTTAAAGAAGAAAACAAAAGTTATTTATTTTTTTATATTTACACTGATTTAAAAAAATTAAAAATTGTGCATATTAGGAAATACCATGTAATGATCAATATATGTGTATGCTGCATAATGCTTAAATAAAACAAAGTATACTTTGTCTCCTTGAATATTTGTTAGTTTTCTGTGGCAAAAAAACCTTTCAAAATGTATTTTTTTTCTAGCATTTTCCGTTTTCTTTCCAATTCAACGTTTCTTGATTATTCTTGGTAAAAGAGCAGTGTCTGTGAAGTTATGCAAACTCATCTTATGGCAATCTGTCAACAGCCTTGGCCACTTTGCCAATGAACTTCGACGAAAGTTTTTCACACAAAAGTGGTTCCAAAACTGTGTTCATTAGGAAAAAAATTAAGAAAATCAAGACATTGCTCTGATGCATTGGGTGTTAATCAATCTCACTAAACATTCCTGCAAGGTGACTTATTATAGTCATGTGTGTGCAGAATATTTTTTCATTCTCTTTTGATTTGTTCTTTGCCAATTATGTAATACCAAAGTGTTGTCTCCTGTATACTGTCTTATCTTCCTTCATCATAAACTCCAACCCCCATGCACTCACTGCTCCTAGCCCCTGTCTCAGTTTCATGACTTGTAGGCTTATTTTAGGACTCACTTACTTCGACCAGGGCTCTCTGTGTGATCAGTGGAGTAGAGTAATCTACTGGACCTAGTGGGTTCTGAATCCATCAGTGGCAAATAGTCCAACAGTGTCAGTGTGGGATCCCCTGAGCCCTTCATCCACCAATGCCTGGATCCCAAGAGCCCATTCTTGTCTAAACCCAAATGCATCCATTAGAATTGGTTGGCAGTTGGCTGGGTATTAACCAGATGATGAAATTTCACATCCCTTCTCTTTATAATCAGGCTCTGACATTCTTTCCAACGCCTCTTCTACTTGTGCAACTTTGAGTTTCTGTACTTACCATCATTCACTTGAAAGAGGCTTCTCTGATTAACTCCGTGAGTACCATTGATCTATGTATATAACCACAAGTATCTAAAAGGCAGTTTGATGCTATGCCAATTTAGAAAAACAAAGTGTCCAAGTCACCCTAGGACTTAATGACCTCCAACCACAGAGTTTTGAAAAGATTTACATTATTAGACATGAATTTCCTCCTGTGAAATGGGTGTCAAATACAATCAGCAATCAGTTGTTCACTCACCAAAAATTGTACTGTTGATATTGAACAAGTGGTTATATCATCCTGTCTCATTGGTCTCATATTTCAGAGGACTTACAGCTGGGTAAAATCAATGATGTCTTTGTCCCACAGAACCCTGTAAAGCACCTTCTGAGATTATGAAAGCCAGATGGCTGAAAGGAAACTTAGAAAGATTAGTTTTTAATAACATGATTTAATATAAGTTTGAGATCTTTAATTTACTAAAGATCCTGAAAATTATAGTTCACATATCACATCTAGAAGATAATTACTATTGATATGAAATTGTTAGAAATAGAAGCTGGAGAGATGGCTCAGCTGTTAAGAGTGCTGACTTGTCTTCTGAAGGTCCTGAGTTCAAATCCCAGCAACCACATGGTGGTTCACAACCTTCCATAATGAGATCTGGCACCCTCCTGGAATGTCTGAAAACAGCTACAGTGTACTTACATATAATACATAAATAAATCTTTAAAAAAAAGAAATTGTTAGAAATATTTCTTAATTTAGTTAAGCACATCTTGTTCATTTTTTTAAATTATGAGAATAATGCTATTTTTCTTATATTAGTATAAGAAGTTTTAATAAACTCACAAAGATAAAAGACAGAAGAAATTATACAGGTGTTTTAATAGAACAGGATGTACTTTAATTATAGAAACTGTGATGTGAAATGTGTGTGTGTGTTTGTGTGTGTGTACATGTATGTATGTGTATGTATACATAAATGCAAGTTTCATTAAAGGGATATTATCTTTGAAAAGTATTTTAAGGGTGTTATATACAATATATAAGTTTCTAAGTTCATTTTCTACCAGATCTTATGGTCCCTTGTATAAGGATTTTGTATGTTTCATGTATACAATCAAAATGACATTCTTTATTTTAAAAAGATTTTTATATTGAATTAACTTATTCCCCAGAGATACAACTATTTGTCAAATGCACGATAAGAGGTAAAGTCTTTTTATAGTTGAGACACAGAGACAGTCAGCTTATTTCCAGTGTTCTTTCTATACCTTTGGGCACAGATTCAAATAAACATAGACTCACAAATCTAGATCACAAATACCAAATCTCTTTTGTAGTAGGTCTGTCTATTATTGAACAAAAGAAAAAATTCTGATATCTATCACCAAACAGAAAAAGGTTCTACCTAGAAAAGATAATAAAGCAGTCAGGGTAAGAAAATAAAATTCACCAACACTGCAGTACGAGGGCCAGAGGGGAGAGAAGACACCAAGAAAACTAGGCCTTCTAAATCGACACAGTCACAGTTCATATGGACTCAGAGACTGCAGTAGTGTGCACAGGTCCGTCCCGGCCTACGCCTGGTCCTCTGCATATGTATGTGGCTTCCAGTTTAGTGACATTATGGCATGTCTGAGTGTGGGAACTAACAGGATTCTGATTCTTGCACCTTCTCCAGCTTCCTCTTGGGCTCTTTTTCTCGTTTGTTTGTCCAATTCCAATGGTTTCTGGTTTCTTTTTTTCTTTTTGTTCTTTTTTTATTCAAGATATTCTTTATTTACGTTTCAATGATATCCCTTTTCCTGGATCCCCCCTCCCTGAAAGTCTCATAAGCCCTCTTCCCTCCCCCTGTTCCCCAATCACCCCCTTCCCGTTTCCCTATCCTGGTATTCCCCTACACTGCTGCACTGAGCCTTTCTAGGACCAGGGTCCTCTCCTTCCTTCTTCTCGGGCATCATTTAATATGTGAATTGTTTCTTGGGTATTCCGAGCTTCTGGGCTAATATCCGCTTATCAGTGAGTGCATACCAGGTGTATAAAGGTGGTCTTCAATAGAAAGAAAAACAAGAGAAAGCCCACATACACATGGAAGCTGAACAGTGCTCTACTCAATGATACCTTGGTCAAGGAAGAAATAAGGAAAGAAATCAAAACATTTTTAATTTAATGAAAATGGAGGCACAACATACCCGAATTTATGGGACACAATGAAAGCAGTGCTAAGAGGAAAACTCAAAGCTCTGAGTGTCTCCAAAAAGAAGCTGGAGAGAGCATACACTAGCAGCTTAACAGCACACCTGAAAGCTTTAGAACAAAATGAAGCTAATTCACCCAAGAGGAGTAGAAGGCAGGAAATCATCAAACTCGGGGCTGAAATCAACCAAGTTGAAACAAAAAGAACTACACAAAGAATCAACAAAAGCAGGTGCTGGTTCTTTGAGAAAAAATCAACAAGATAGATAAACAATTAGCCAGACTAACCAGAGGGCACAGAGACAGTATCCAAATCAACAAAATCAGAAATGAAAAGGGAGAAATAACAACAGAAACTGAGGAAATTCAAAAAATTATCAGATCTTACTACAAAAGGTTTCTGTTTTGTTTTATCTTATTATGTGCTATTTTTATTCTCCCTTAGAAGCCTGTTTGTTTTATAGTAAGAAACAGAAGGGGAGTGGATCTGGATTAGAAGGAAGTTGAAGAGAAACTGAGAGGAGTAGAGACGGGAAGCTGTAATGAGGATATAGTATGTGAAAATTTTGAATTAAAAAATAAAAATATGTAGTCAAGTACAGTGATGCATGCCTGCTTTTTTGCCAATACCTAGGAAACTGAAGCAGAAGAATTGAGAGTTCTAATCCACCTTGAGCTACAATACTGCATTTGAAGCCAGCAAACCCTATAGCCTATAGCTCCAGAAAGGGAGGGAAGGAGTAAGAAAGAAAAAAGAAAAAATATAAGTGATATTTAAAAAAACAAATGAACAAAAGTACAAACTCTGGTAAATCAGGGAGCGTTGGAAAGAGTCAGCAGACTAAAGGTGTGGTGCTCACTCACTCCTGTAATCCTAGCATTTGGAAGGCTAAGGCAGAAAGGATTGCTGCGAGCTAAGGAAAGCCTGGGCTGCACAATGAGTTCAAAGCCAGCCTGGGCGAAGGAGTCAGATGCTTTTTCAGGACCAAGAAATACATTTAAAAATTTAGCAAGGATTAAGTTCCATTGTCATTTAGAGTTTTCTGCTATAGCCAAGAAGACATTTTGGCTTCTTGGAGCATAGGTGCCGTCCAAGGCTGATATAACTGTGGCCAAAGCATAGTAGATATATGCCAAACTACCAAAATACAATTTATCAAAATGTGAGCTAGAATGAATATATGAAATATTTATCCATTTACATCATTGATTAAAGAACCAGGAAGGCAGAAGACCTGATTTGTATTATCTTTATAGCAAATTAAAAGCAAATGCCTTAGCCCAGAAGTCTCTTCCCAAGAGGATGCTTTCTTCCTGTCATGTCAGCGTCAGAGCCAGTTGTGCATCCTCTGTGCTCATTCTAATGAGAGAGTTGGCTCAGAGACCCACCATCCCCATGCTCAGCCACCCAGCTCATCTTCTCAGGTCAGTGAACTCAATCCTACTGGTCTACCTTCCTGGCTTGTTGGACTTACTTGCTAAAACAAGTGCCATTGCCTTGCTCAGTTCTATATCGCTCTATGTTTCTAAGGATATACAATCTTCTGTCTTTGCAGATTATATCAATTTCAGAAAATGCATAGGACACCATATAGGAAAACACTGAGCTTCTCTTTGATGGTTGGGTTTTCTATATAAAAAGAAGAAATAAAGTGTCTAAACTCAATATTTGATGGGCTAAGAAAAAAATGTATTCAAGTATCTTCATAGAAGAACCAATGATTCATGAGCAGTTTTTACCTAGAGTCTACACTGATGGGAAATCACCCACACATGTTGATTTGTCTCTCTCCCTCTCTCTTATAAACTAGAGAAGCATCTGAACACTACAAAGAACAAATACAGAAGCAGGAGGTATTTTTGGAGTTTGTCTCATCTAGATGTTACAGGAATTATATATATTCTTTTAAATTAAAAAACACATCCCACAACTAACTTTGAAATTCTTTTCTGATGTAAAGTTTCTGACACAGCATGCTAAGGTTGATTGTGCCAATGGATTTCCCCCCTTTAGGAAAAAAACTGCAAAGCAATAATTACCTAATTAAGATTTGCATAATTATGATTACTAAATTCAAAGAGAACTGTTGTAGTAACAGTATAACAACTTATCTAAGACCAATTAGCTTCTATTTCCTTTCTGACTTAATTTATTTTAATTCAAAGGAACTATAAACAGGATGTGTCTAGTTGGTGATTTAATTAGGTACAATATATTAAGAGATTAAAAATTGTTATGATGCCAACAACCTCAATGTCCTTCAAAGTGGTATTTTTATTCCTTATTTCCAAAATAGATAGAATTGGTGCCATTTTCATAGCTATGTTCATATCCTAAATTAAGATCAATATTCCATAGAGCTACAGTTCTAGGCTGTTATTTCCATGATAGAGAAAGGAACAGGATAAATGCATTTTTAGTAAAATGAAGATTTAAATTAACGCCTTTGATGTTTATACTGGAAACACAGGCATGCTAACTTGATGCTCCACTTATTTTCTGAAATGAACAAACTTATTCAAGGATGTAGAAAGAAGATAAAAAAAAGGGGGGTTGAGGTAGATTTTATTCAGGCTTTGATTTGTGTGGTTTAAAAACACCTCAAGACTGTATGTGATATTGACAGGAAGAAAGTGATGTTAAATCTTTCAGTGTGTTCACAATCCAAACAACAGATGCTGAGATAATTTAAAATGAAGGAAATCCTCTGGGAGCCATTGCACCAAGACCAACCATAATGATGAGAATTTGTACTACAAATTGTACTACAGAGCTATAGTAAGAAAGACAGTATGGTATTGTAATAAAACTGGCGGGTTGCTCAATGGAATTAAACTGAAGATCCTGACGTAACTCCATGTACTACTGAACAACTTATTTAAAAAAATTCAGCCAGATATACATCTGGGGAAAAGGCAGAATGTTCAACAAATGCTATTAGCCAAACCAGATGGCTGCATGTAGAAGAATCCAAATAACTCATGATTATTACCTTGTACAAGACTCAACTCCAAATAGGCAAGGACCTCAACTAAAGGCCAGGTATACTGAATCCAGCAGAAAAAGTGAGGAACAGTCTTGAATCATTGCCACAGAAAAAGACTGATCAAAGCACAAAACACAGATAGTAATATCAATAATAAATAAATTGGACTTCACGAAACTGGAAAGATTCTTCATGGCAAACGAAAAAGTGGCATGCTACAGAAGATCTTTACCAACTATACATCTGATAAAGTTTTAATGTCTAAAATACATAAAGAACTTTACATTACTGAACATCAATAAAACAAATCATTTAATTTATAAATGGTGTACAAGATTAAACATAGTTTTCAAATGGAAGTCAAATAGCTGAGAAGCACTTAAACAAATAGTCAATATCCTTTGTTATCAGAGAAATGCAAACTAAAACTGCTTTGAAATTTTATTTTATATAATTCAGAATGGCCAAGATCAATAAAAGAAATTAAAGCTCATGTTGTCAAGGATTCAAAGTAGAGAACATTCGTCCACTGCTGATGGGAGTGTAAACTTGTACAACAACTATGGAAATCAGTGTGGCAGATTTTCAAGAAGCTGGTAAGAGCTCTACCTCAAGATTCAGCTATGCCACTGTTGGTCATATGTACATAGTTTGTCCCACTCCAGAGATACTTGTTCATCTATGTTCATTGCAGTTCTGCTCATAAATAGCCAAAAATCTCAAACAACTATGTCCACTAACAAATGAATATATAATAAATATGTGGTACATTACTACAATAGGAATTATTCAGCTTCTTTTAAAAAAAAGAAATTGGGTGGTGTACAGATAAAAAGATGGAGCTAGAAGAAAAATTATTCTGTGTGAGGTAAACCAGACTACAAAAGACAAATATGTCAAGTATTATCTTACATGTGTACATTACCTTTGATAAGTATGCTATGGTCTCTATAACTCTAGAGAATAGAGAATAGGTATAAAGTAGGGGAATAGAGGGATGGGACGGTTCTCTCAAGGAAGGGAAAACAAAATATGTAAAGAGACAAGGGAGAAACTGGAGCAGGAGAATTCAGTAGGGAGGGAGCGAAAATATAAAGGTTAAGGGAGAAAATATAAGAAGGGACAACTAACACTAAGTACCATTTAAGAATTCTACTCTGGGCTGTTGTCGTGTTGTGGCGAGGCCGGCACACTGCAGCCGTGATGGAGGCTGATGTGACTCTGAAGGCCTATCCCCTTGCAGATGCCCACCTCACCATGATGCTGCTGGACCTTGTTCAGCAGACGTGTAACTACAAGCAGCTTCAGAAAGGAGCCAATGAAGCCACCAAAACCCTCAACAGAGGCATCTATGACATTGTGATGGTTGATACTGTTGTTCTTCCTATGGGGTTGCAAACCCCTCAGCTCCTTCAAGCCTTCCCCTAACTCCTCCATTCGGGTTCTTGTCTGATGGTTGGTTGCAAGCATCCACATCTATATTAGTCAGGCTCTGGCACAGACTCTCAGGGGATAGGTATACCACCATTCCTGTCAGCAAGTGCTTCTTGGCATCAGCAACAGTGTCTGGGGTTGGTATCTGCAGATGGGATGGGCAGTCTCTGATGGCTTTTCCCTCAGTCTCTGCTCTACTCCTTGTCCCTGCATTTCCTTTAGACAGGAGCAATTCTGGTTTAACGTTTTTGAGATAGGCGGGTGGCCCCATCCCTCAACAAGGACCATGCCTAACCTCTGGATATGCTCTCTACAGGTTCTCCCTCCCCTTTGTTGGGTATTTTAGCTAATGTTATCCTCCTTGGGTGCTGGAAGCCTCTAGCTTTCCTGGTATCAGGAACTTTCTGGTGGCTCCCTCCTGTTCTCCATCCCCAGCTGCTATAGACCTCCATTCAAATTCTTGACCCTCTGTACGTCTCCCTGTCTCTTCCCACACCTGACCCTGCCCCCCTTTACCTCCTCCTCTCTCCCTCCCAGATCCCTCCCTTCCTCTATGTCCCATGATTATTTTGTTTCCCCCTCTAAGTAGGAATGCAGCATCCACACTTTGGTCTTCCTTCTTCTTGAGCTTCATATAGTCTGTGAGTTGTATCATAGGTATAGCTTTTTGCATAATATCCACTTATCAGTGAGTACATACCATGTGTGTTATTTTTGTCTGGGTTAGCTCACTCAGGATGATATTTTCTAGTTCCATCCATTTGCCTGTGACGTTAATGAAGTCATTGTTTGTAATAGCTGAGTAGAACTCCATACTGTAAATGTACCACATTTTCTGAATCCATTCCTGTTGAGGGACATCTGGTTTATTTCCAGCTTCTGGCTATTATAAATAAGGCTGTATGAACATAATGGAGCATGCCTATGCATATTGTCTTACTGATCTTTTATTTGTATATTTCAGTAAATTTCTGATTGTGAAGTGTGTGTGTGTGTGTGTGTGTGTGTGTGTGTCTGTGTGTGTGTGTGTTTCTTATGCTTTCTGGGTTTTCATTTTCTATATTTTAATTCTGTTTTTTTCCTTTCCCTCATTGCTTTCTAAAGTAAGAAAAAAAGAAGGTGTAGTGTTGGGGAGGTAGAGCAGTGGGGAGAATTCGGGGGGATGGAAAGGGGAAAGCCATGCTCAGAATATGCGGTATGAAACTATTTTCAACAAAAATAAATGCATACAAATAATAATATCAACCCAAAAAAGTATGTTGTTTCATAACTGTCAAACATGTGACCATATAATACCTCATGTTTTCTAAGAAAAGGACAGAGAAAGCTTTTGCACTATTCTTTCTGGTCACCAGTGTCTGATTCTTTGGTTACCTTTTGTTTTATGCATCTATCCTGACTTGCCAGTTCCTTTTCTTTTCAGAGATACTCTGGCATGTCACATTTACTTGCTTTCACTCTAAGAATGTGTGGCCTCTCTGTGGTGATGCATTTATCTAAAAAAAAAAAAATTATCAAAAAGTTCCTATTAAATTCAAGAGAATTGCATTCACTTTCTCGAGAGCCATCAATGTTTAACATTTCTCAAGGACAATGGGTTCACACAGTTTTACAAAGCTGTCATGAATGACATTTTAAAGATATTTGTCCTGAGAATTTCAAACTATAAGAAAACTTTGATATTTAACCAAAATATCATCAAACAAGGTCCGCTTCAGGTACCATTATTAAATCTTTTAGCATTTATTACTATTCTAAGCATTTATTTTCCTATTTCTCATATATTTCGAAGCATTTTTATTTTTTTTTATTTCTATATCTATAATTACCTCCAAATTAATCACAGCTACAGTAGTTCAGACGTTAAAGGTCAAACATGGGGAGGAGGTGATCTACATTTGTGCATATGAGCTGTCCATTCCATTGCTTTCTCATTACTCCTATAAACAAAGCTGGAAGAATTCATATCCTTGACTATTACCTCTAAAATGTACAAAAGCCTTACTGCCTCTGAGGGAAAAATCATGGTTTTCATTTCTTCTCCCCTTGATATTTTGACTCAAAATATGTCAGAAATGCAATACTCACTGAATTAGAAAGTTGTCATCACTAGTGAATCTCTTGGGGAACAAAACATCTTTTTAATAGTTGAGTAAACTATTTTTAGAGCTGGAAGCTACTTGGTTAAGATTGGTAGCACAGGTTTTGATTAAACCTATAATGCCTTTCCTCTCTGCTATCAAGTCAAATTAATTTCTCTATGCCTTTTAGTTTCCTAGAACTTTTTTCTTCCTTGAATTCTTCTATTCATTTTCCTCTTGCCCTATTTCTGCAAATTCTAATCCTGGTTTGCATATTTATAAGGTTGTGTGATTGTCATAAAAGATAGTGTTCTTAAGAGCATTATTTAGCATATATGAAGAATGCTGATTTTAAATATATAATCAAAATCCAGTGAGGAGCATGCATGTATGTGCACACACACACACATACATACACACACACGCACACACACGCACACACACACACACACACACAATGTTTTTTATTTACTAAAGAAAGAAAAAAGTTGTAGTAAGGAAAGAAGTTCTGAGGGGTCAATACAATTCCTTTCCCTGAGGCATCATTTTTGGACTGACAGGAACTCTATATTTCTTTCTTGCCTCACAGAAACAATCCAACTCTGACAGTGTGGGGAAAGAATACATGATTACAGAAAATAAATAAATAAATCATCTGAAAGCAGTTGGGATATATGTGTGTTTGTGTGTGTGCTACATGGTGCTGAGAATAATTACTGTTTTTGAACAGTTTCTACATTGCAGCATATTTTTCTATAGTTTCTTGTTTTGAATTAGAAACTTAATATCTTTCATTCTAAACTCCAAATCAAGGAAAATGGAGAACTTAAAAACACAGATGTTCATGACTTAACAGTTTCAACATGCACACTATTTTCAGATTATTTAGCACATTCACATTTCACTCAGAAATTTTGCAATGAGTCAAAGACTTGTGAATCAAGGATACTGCAACAGTTAGTGTTGATTTCAACAGGACAGCATCTAGAATCACTTCCAGGCAGACCTGTGAAGGTCTCTGGATTCAGGTTAGGCCCTGAGCATGTCTGTGAGCAATTATCTTGACTGAATAATTTCATATGGGAAGACCCATTTAACTGTGGCCCAGACCATTTCTTGGGCATAGATCTTGGACTGGCTAAAGAAAAGAACAGGATCTGAGAACAGGGTTCACTGTTCTCTGCTTCCTGCGTGCAGTGCAATTTGACCAATTGCTTTGGGCTCCTGTTGTCTTGACTCCTCTGCCATGATGCCCTCTACCCCAGAACTAGGAGCTAAAACAAGCCATCTCGTTCATCAGTTGCTTTGGACAGGGTATATTATCACAGCAACAGGAAAAGGAAGTGAGACGGAAATTAAAATCAAGACGCAAAATATAAACTTTTTATTAAAATTGTCATTAAAGCATCACTGGTTATTGCAATGGCCCTACTCAGACTGTACTTAGTCAAAACTAGGTTCAATATTTTTCTGTTAAACATATCAGTACCTTGTTTAGAAATTAATGCATATTGTCAATAAAGCACATCATTTAATATTTTATTTCTTCAAAGGCAATTTTTAATTTAAGTGTATCACTGACATATTAGAGACTACTGTTTGTCTTTCTTAATCTCTTAAGAGAACATGAGCTAGTCACCAAAAATATTTCTATTTTTTCAAAAATACAATTTATAGCCCTTCACACTCAATTTTTTAATAAAAAATATACTTTTTCATCTTGTATTAAATAACAAGAATCTATGATATAAACATTGTGTCTGACCTCAAGGTGCTTATACTTTAGTGCTCTGGGAAATTAGAACATGAGGGTAGTTGAGACTAAGGAGATGTCTTAGGTAGTGTTCTACTGTTATGAAGAGACACTATGAAGAAGTCAACATAAAACACCATTTCACTGGGTATTTGCTTACAGTTTTAGAGAGTTTGTCTGTTTTTTTCATGTTTGTCATGGTGGGAAGCAGACAGGCATGGCCCTGGGGCAGTAGCTGAGAGTTTTATATCATGATTTGAGGCAGTAGGAAGAGGGGGGAAGAGAGGGAGAGGGATAGAGAGGGAAAGACTGGGCCAGGCATGGTCTTTTGAAACCTCAAGATGCAAAGCTCCAGTGATCCATCTCTTCTAACAAGGCCACACCTCTTAATTCTTCCCTAAACAGTCCACCAACTTAGGGCCCAGACATTTAAACATATAAGGCCATTCCCATTCTACCCCCCACCTTGAATATGTCAGTAGTGGCAGGGGTGGAAACAGAGTTCCACAATTTTTCCTGAAGCCTCCTGAGAAGCTTTTGTCAAAGATCTCCAGACAAGCAACCAGAAAACTCTTGGCTTTGATGCAAAATAGTAATAATAATAAAAACTAGCCAGTATAAATCAGAGTTGGAATATATTAAAAAATATTTTAATATAGATTATTGGCACAAGGTTAAATGCATGAGAGATGCTCAAAAAGAAAAACACATACCCAAAGCATGAATATGATTTTCCCAGAGGAGTATCACATTTTATTGTCTTTACAATAGTAGATAGGAAGTTATTGTTCTTAATTGGTTGCTAATGAAGTTAAAAGAGATTATAATGTGATTCCCTATAAGCACTGGACAGGATTATATCTTATCAATTAAAACTCCAGATCACAGAGATGCAGGAAGTTAGGATATCTCCATTGCAAACAAAATTAATAGTCTTGATTTTGAAATTCACAGAAAGTATCTTGGAGATGAATTGAGCCCTAACAATAGTCCTAGGCTTTCAGGCCTTAAGCTTGCTTCATGGTCAATTTCACATGAAGTACCTAATTATTAAAGGATTATCATCTTTACATTTGCATGTTGGAGGATAGTCTGGTGCTGCTGTGTATTCAAATGCTAAATACTGGCTTGCGATATTTGGTTGCAGTCCAGGCAAGCACTTTCTCATGTACAGCAAGTGATGTTGTATACACTTTGCTCTGTTTTACTCTGACTGGTTAAATAAAAGTTGCTGATAGCCAACTACTGGGGAGAATGGAGATAGGTGAGGCTCTGGTTACTGGGGTGGAAGGTCACATGTAGAGGCCATGACAGAGGAGAGAGAAAGAAGATGGAGAGAGTATGGGTCTCCATTAAACTAGATGGACCAGGCGCACATGGCTAAGAGAAGTGCAACTTGAAAACAGACTGATGGAACAAAGCATCCTGGGTAAAACTCAAACAGGAAGTAACGTGTGGCTTATGACTGGGATGTAAATTAGAAGAGCATAAAACCAACCTAATCTAGGCTTACAGCTTGTAAATGAAATTCCGGGTTCTGGTGCTGTTTCTTACAAGATGTATTATTAAGTACAAATAACATGAACTTGAAGGAGACGATAGGAATCTGCAAAGAGAACAGCAGTTAAGTAGGAAGCAGAGAAAAACAGCTTGCAGACAGGGAATCACACTAACTACATATGGAAGAGCACAAAGAAAGAGGAGGCACACCCTAGGCTATAAAAAGCAACTGAGGCAGGTTGTAGGGGAAGCCAGAAACCTCTCTAACTCAGGGTGCAGGAACTTTATCCCTTGTTTTGAAAGTGCTTTCATTTTATCCAAACATCCATAAAGAGACTATGGGGCTTTGGATAGGTGTGGTGTGATTCAGTATTCTGTTTACAAAGGAGGGACGAGGATTCTTAGAGGCTGTTAGTCTAGCTACCATGTGGAGAATGGCTTAAAGGGGAGCCATCCTAGAGTATAGGCTGTTTGTAGTCTGATGTCAAAATCTATGGAACTGAAAAAAGATGTGGCTCACGTTGAGGACTGTCTGTTCAAGTAGGAGGGTAATTATAGGGGAATTGAAGTTAATTGAATTTGTATATTTATTTATTTTGGGAGACGAAAAAATCGGACATGACCCTTTCCTTTCCCTTTGGCAGAAGACACAGAAACGTGGTACTAATAAATGATGCAAAGGTTGGGACACAGTAAAATTTGAGATGTCTTTGAGTAATTTGTGTAAAAATTCAATCACATCGTAAAATCTGTAACAGACATTTCTAGCTTCCCCCTTGAGAATGTTCCCAACTGCCAAGAATAAAACCTAAGAAGTCTCAGTAATTAAAAGGGCAAAGTATTAAAACAGAAAGGGGTCTGAAGAAATGGCCACATATCCAAGTAGTAAAAACAAGACAAGATAGCATTACAGTAACCAAAAGGAGCAAATGCTATATTTGATAAAGAAAGCAATGGTATCCAAAAGACATCCATGTACCAATACTTAATACAGAAGTGCATAATATATTGTGTCATAAAGGAACATTGTGGTGCTCCTAAGTTGAAGATCCTGAGATGTAATATTTTACTGGATTATTATCTGAATATGGTGGTTTGAATGAGACATAGGTTTCAGTAATTGAACACTTGGTTCCTAGGTGGTAATACTATTTGAGGAGGCTTAAGAGATAGAGCAGCCTTGCTGGGAGAAACACATCAGTTTTCAGTTTGTTCTCTGGTTTGTCTTTGTCCCTAAAAATAACTGATCTCTCAGCCTCCACCTAGGGCTGCCATGCTCTTTCCTCTAATTATCCAGAACCATGAATCAACAGATTCTTTCTTCCATGAATTGCTCTTAGTGACTGTGCTGTATAACAGCAACAGAAAAGCAACTAACACAGTAAATGCAGAATGAATAGTGAGTATGGTTCTTTAGAGAGTGGCAGAACAAAACAGAGTCAAATGAGGGATGGAGAAGACAATGGGGAAAATCATATGTCTGTGTGAAAGAAACAGAAAACACACACACACACACACACACACACACACACGCACACACACATACACATGCAAACACACAAATGTAGGGAAAGAGAAAGATGAAGGCAAGTCTCACAGAAAAGCTGTAGAAACAGGAAAAAGGATTTTCCTCTAGAGCAGTAATGCTGTGACTCTTTATAATTCTTCATGTTGTGCTGACCCCCAATCATAGAATTATTCTGTTGCTACTTCATAACTGCAATTTTGCTACTGTTATCGTAATGTTATATAACCTAACATAACATAGCCATAATGTAAATATCTATAGGCAGAATATTTGATATGTGTCCCCTATAGGAATCATAACAGACAGATTGAGTACCTCTGCTCAAGAGAGAATGTCTGTCCTGACAATCCATCTCATCTTCCAGCCTTCAGGACTGAGAGAAAAATCACTCTCTTGTTTGAAACCAGAGATGGTGTGGCAACCCATAACAACAGCAAAAAGAAAGAAGTGGCTTAACATTTGCAACATAGAAGTTATTGATAAAAGAGATGTAATTAAGAAGAAGTAATGACTTATGTGCAATCTCCTTTGTTATATTTCTCTCCATGCTATTACAAGCTGCTGGCATTTTAGCTCAAATTCCGACATTTCTGAGGTGAAATGAAAACTCTATCATGTCTTGGTCTCCTGACTGTTTTCCTCTTTCAACATTCAGTCCTCTTATGATCATATTATATATAAGGTTCAGGAATTTTAACTCTGCTTGGTGGAATGAACTGGAGAAAATTTACCAAAGTGATTTTTAACTGTATCATTTATTCCTTATGAGAATGCTTGTCAGGAAAAATAGTCTTAGCTTGATTTAATCCAAAGTTTTATTTACCAGGAAATTATTTTCTTATAAAAACTTATTGACACGGCCTGGAAACACCTACTCATTGCCTGTAGAATACAATGTGAAAATATTCCTTGAATGCTTTCGTGCTAAACTTACCTTGCCAATCACCTGTGTTTGTGCCATAGCCTCTTCTTCTATTTGATAGTTACTGCCACCCAGATATTTTTTCTGAAACCAAGCATATCCTGTATTCCAATGCCTTTAAGAAAGATGAAAAATCTAATATTAAATCATATAAAATATTATGACTTTTCTCGATCTAAGGATACATGTCTTCACTAAATAGCGAACAGAAATAAATAAAAGGTAACATAGGCCTTATGACTGAAAGCACATACAGATTTTCAGCAACACCATCACCATCGATTGCTGGGAGAGCTTCACTGCGAGCTCTGCAGCTAGACTGTGATTGAGACAAAAACTGTAAAGCATGACTAATAAACATCTGCCATGATTACAAGATGATCCAATGACCTACCAGGAGCTAAGTACTGTGTGCCTTATGCATGAGGAAATTCAAATAAGAATAGTACAGCATGCTATCCTAATTCCCTCTTTGTGTTAAAATATTTTTAGAAAGAAAACGTAATTTAGCTTTCTTAATCCTCTTGGTATTGAGAAACAAAAACATCCTGTGACTAACAATAGAATCTCTGCTGCATTTACTGTATCACATTGAAGCATTTAGACAACCCTGGCAGAGCTGTGTAATGAGATACCGCTAAAGGTGATTACTTGGAAAAGTACATTACAAATCTTAAAAGCACATACATTTTGATCTTGCTACTGAAACCTGAAAGTCCCAAGCTAGAAATGGTGACTCACACCTATAATTTTAGTGAGAGGGCTGCTGAGAAGTGAGAATTATTATGAATTTGTGGCCAGCAGCTTGAACTATGAAGTGAGATTCTGTCTCAAAATATATATATGTAATAAAAAATAAGCATATTTACTATAAAATATGCTATTTTATACAATTATATATACAATAGATGTCAACATACAGACAGCTACATATGTGTATGATCTGAGTAATAATTATTTTATGACAATGAAAAAATATTTTGTACTATGCAGTATATGCACTTAAATTTATAGACCTTTAACCCATAACCAGGAAGAGGTATGAGGTAGTAAACTGACCAAAGCAAAAACTTAGATGGCTTTAGAGCTTGGACCTAAGCTAGAATTGCATTCTTGGTACAACTGTGGAAAACAGTTGAGGATATAATACAGAGAACTTATGGAAATCCTATTCAAATGAGGCTGCTCACTGGAGGTGTCAGCATTTAGCTTCAAACTGACATCTGAAACCATGCTTCTCTGTGTTCTATGGTTCAAATGTCCTTAAATTATGTTTCTCCTCAAAGTATCTATGCTAAAGACTTGGTCCCCAAGTGACAGGATACAATTTATAACCTGTATAGGTGGGATCTTATTTTACATTCATAGGTCATAGAAAAGTGCTCTCAAAAAGAAATGTAGGCCTTCACATCTTTTTCCTCCCTCTTCCAAAGTCCCTAATATGATTTTTTGATGCTATAGAAATTCCTGTCCCACATGCCATCATTGACCACCCAGTATTGGTAGCCAGTGCAGATGCCAGTTCTTTGAACCTCCAAATTTATATGTCACATGTGCCTTTCTTCTTCATGAGATAGTTGCTTCAGGTACTCATTATAATGACAAAAATCTCAAATATGATGCTTGATACTTCCAAACCTTTTCTTTAAAAAAGGGGAAAGTTAATTGCTGTTATTTATCCCTCTTTAAGAAGAAACTCTAGGAGTAGCCACAAGATGTCTAGATAATTACAATGAAAACAAAGAGAGAAGCAAAACACAGAGAGAGAATGCAAAATAACACTCAGAGCTATGCTTAAAAAGAGGTAGTGCAGCAAACACTAAGCCAGAAAAAACAAAAACAAGAGTAAAGAGTTATTACAGACTGAGTCTCCTCATTTGGTTTCTGTTGCTGAAGATAAACATTACCAAAAGCAAATTGGGAAGAAAAGAGTTTATTTGGTTAATAGTGTATAGCCATCAAAAGAAACCAAGGCAAAACACCAGCAGCAAGCTGAAGGTAGGAACTAAAGCAGAGACCATTGAGGAATAGTACTTACAGACTCTTTTCTTGCCTGCTTTCTTATACAACTGGGGCCCAACTGTTTAGGCTTGCTACCACCTGCAGAGACTGGACCCTCCCACTTTAAGTATTAAACAAAAAATTCCCCATAGACATTTTTATAAGCCAACCTGATGAAGGAAATTACTCAAGTGATTTTCCCTTATTCAAAATGACACTAGATTCTGTCAAGTTGACAAAAACTAATCAACACATTAAACAAGATGGAAACTGAGTAGTAGCTATCAGTAACCACTTCAGAGGACAATCATTTTAGAAGCCATTTCATGACCCACAATATAAATATAACATCTGTTTCAAAATGTATTTTATACACCATGAAACAAAAATAAACTAGTTGGAGTTGTGGTATTGAATTAATCAAGAAAGAGCTTACCACACAAGCATGAAGACCTTGAACTTAGATAATTAGCACTTATATGACACAAAATATAGAAAAATTGCTTAATGAGCACAGTGTTTGTTATGAACATGAAGAATGGCATTTTTAATTCCAGAACCCACATAAAGCTAGATGCAATGCCATGCACCTGTAATCCCTATGTGCCTTTGGTGAAATGAGGTAGAGACAGAAGAATCGCCCTCCCAAAGCCTTGAGGGTCAGCTAGCCTGATATTTCATGAACAAGATGCAAGATGAGGACCAACATCCAAGGATTGTCTTCCACATGCACATCAAGGCACATCCAGTGCATATACAGGAATATGCGCACACAAAATAAACACACATGCACATACATCACACACACACATGCATGTACATACAACCAGAGACACGACAATACACTCATATAACCACAAGATTATAAGGCAGAAACAAAACTAGATAGAATATATATAATATTAGTTCACAATGGAATAAAACCAGAAAACAGGAAGAAACAGTGCAGAAAGTATAGAAAAGTAGAGAGAATGTACTAAATCCTTTTAAGTATTCAGTAAATTACCAAGGAAAATTCCCCAGATTTAAAAGCAGTTAAGACACAACATATCAGAAAACAAGACATATAATAAAAATGGTTTTACCAATAATTATATGTTAAATGGACACAGTACAGAATTGCCAGGAGCTGTGCCCCTGGCTGGGTCCTCTCTAGAAAATAGCCAATTGGGTGGAGTATTGGCAGGGGAAAGACTTGGTCTTCAAAGAACAAAGGTTGCTTATTATAAAATAGCATCTGTCTGTCTTGTCTCTAAGTTACTCTGAGGCCAGGAGGAGCAGGCCTCTGGCAATTAACTCTCAATTGAAAAAGAACAGAAGATTAAGTAAAGGATCAGTTTTAAAGACTCCTTTCTCTGTTGCCCAGAAGCCTCACCTCTCATTGGCCAGTCAAGGCTTAGCACAATTAACTTTTATTGAACTAGGAAAAGAGTCACTCCCACAGAAGAAAATCTTTTACACAAGTAAATGTTAATAGAAACACATAGTTCAATAAACATCTCCGAAGACGGGATGAAGAGATTGATAGAGTCAGTGGTTGGGGTGGAACTGAGTAGGGCACTGTCTTCTAAATTGGCAGGAGGGTTGCACTCATGAATTCATAGCTGGAGTGGCTACCTGGACAAAATCAATCCAACTATTCAGCCCACATAGGAGAGGAACTCACCAGACCAACTCTAACTGAGAAGTTATGAATGGTTGATGGCTTCCAAGAGAAGAAGAGAGGAGGAGAGAAAGAGAGAGAGAGAGAGGGAGAGAGAGAGAGTGAGAGAGAGAGAGAGAGAGAGAGAGAGAGAGAGAGAGAGAGTGTTTCTTTATGAGTGTGACCTTTAGAAGGTAGATAATACTCCAATGTATGGGCCCATATCCAGCAGTATATAATCATCACAAATTGTACTTGCTGGATTATTTTTGAAAGAGAGAGGCTGGATTATTTTTGAAAGAGAGAGAGAGAGAGAGAGAGAGAGAGAGAGAGAGAGAGAGAGAGAGAGAGAGAGAGAGAGAGAAAGAAAGAAAGAAAGAAAGAAAGAAAGAAAGAAAGAAAGAAAGAAAGAAAGAAAGAAAGAAAGAAAGAAAGAAAGAAAGAAAGAAAACACAAGCACACAAGCGAGATTTTGAGGACTGTAGATATGGGAATAGTTAAGTGGAGGAATTGGGGCCTACTATGGACAAAAATATATTCTTCTCAGAAGATCTAAAAGGACACATTACTGTCCTGTTGTCCTCCTTCAACTACTTGGAGCCTTAGTCTATGTTTGTGTCTCTCAGCCTGTATTCACAGACAGAATCCTAGTGTGACTGTTCTCTGATAGTCTCCACCCAGCAGCTGACTGAAGCAGATGCAGAGGCCCACAGCCAAATATCAGATGGAGCTCAGCGAGTCTGTGGAAGAGCTGGGAGAATAAATGAACCCAGAGGTGATAGGGACTCCACAAGAAAACCAACAGGGTCAACTAACATGGACCCTTGGGAGCTCCTAGAGGCTGGACCTACAACCAAAGAGAATACAAGGGTTATACCTAGACTCCGTGCACATATATAGTAGATGTACAGCTTGGTCTTCCAGGTCTCCCCAACAACTGGAGCACTTGTTATCCCAAATCTCTTGCCTTCCTATTGATCTTGTTCTCCTAACTGGACAGTCTTGTCTGACCTCAGTGGGAAAAGGCATGCCTAGTCCTACACTGATTTAAGTTGCCAGGGTGGAATGGTTCCCCAGGAGGATCCTTCCCTTTCTCAGAGGTGAAGGGAAGAGGAGCATAGAGGAAGGGACCTTGTGACCAGGGGACTTGGAGGGGGCTGTGATTGGGTTATAATGTGAATAAATAAATTAATTAAGAGAGAAAAGAATAAAAGTTTTATATTGAAAACTGAAAGTGATAATCATGTTACAATCTACAGACCCAGAGAGGCTAATTATCAAGGAGGACTCAAGAAGGAGAGAGTACTGGGAGAGGCAACTGGAATTGGGGTATATTTAGGTGATAATATGAAAACCTAGTGCAGTAGAAACTCTCTGAAATCTACAAGGGTGACCCTAGTGAAGACTCCTAGCAATAGAGGGACAGAGCGTTTAACCAGAATAGTCTTCCAGCAGTGGGACTGGAGCATTAACCTTGTACCTAAAACATATCCTGGCTACAAGATGTGCTGGAGAAATGGTGGCACAGAACTTAAGGGAGTAGCCAACCAATGACTGGCCCAACTTCAGGCCCATGCCATGAGAGAGAGAAAGAGAGAGAGAAAGAGACAAAGAGAGAGAGAAAGAGAGAGAGAAAGAGAGACCATGGCTGACACTGCCTGAAAGGCCAGGAACCAGAGACAGAATAGCCTAGACCTAGAATAGGACTAAACATATCTGGCAAAATAAGTTAATGAAACGAATTCTAATAGAACCCTGTTATACTCATAGACTGATGTCTAGCACAATCATAATCAGAAAGGCTTCATCCAGCAGCTGGCAGGAGTGGTTACAGAGACCCAAAGCCAAACCATAGGCAAAGTTTGGGGAACTCCATAAAAGAGGCAGAGGAAAAATTGTAAGATCCAGTGGGGTCAAGGACACCACAAGAACACAGCCCACATAACCAATTAAGCAAGGCTCATAGGGGCTCACCAAGACTGAACTGACAACCAGGGAGCCAGTATGGGTCAGTTTCCTGCACCTGGAGCATAGCCAGAAAGACATGGGCCTCCATAAGTGCTGATAATTGCTGCCGGTGTGGGGCTTGTTTGTATAGTAATGTATATATTTTACTTCATGTTACACCTTCTGAGAATATTCTCACAGTTAAGATTAATGACTCCATGATAATTAGAAAAATGAGGACTCCAGAAGGCAGCAATGGGTTCCTCAGCAAAATGGTAGCCTCTGTGAACTTCAGGATAACCCTTAAGGCTGAGGGAAATAACACTGAAAATATGAATTTAATAATATATAATTTCTCAACTATGGAAAATATAAGGGTACAATATGAATTGTATGAGGCTCTTCGTGAACCTAAAAGAACAGAGACAGCTGCCCCAATGAGTCTGCTTGCCAGAAAGATATTAAGTAAACATAAAGAGATTTAGGGAATGGTGAACTCAGAACAAGATCCCACCCATCCAAACTTATTGTTTGTATTTACAAAGGCAAGCAAATCACTGCATTCATTTGCTGTTTAAAAAAATGTAGTGTATTTCTATGAATCAAAGGGGTAAGATCATAAAATGATGATTTGTAGGATAATCAAAAGGAAACCTGGAGTAATGACTGAATTCATATGTAATTAAAAGCAGGAGCTTTCAGTCTGCAAGAGCTGAGCTATCTACACAGCTGTCTGGAGAGCCAGCTAGAGCAGAAGATAGAGCTGTTGTCTTGCACCCATCATTAACTTTGAGTTGTTTCTTCCTCCCACTACCAAACACCCCTTCTTCAGGACCTCCTCTCCAAGCCAAGGCTGGTCCTTGGCGCGTTTCGATTGTTTAGCTTGGCGTTCTTAGGGGTCTCTTAACAGTGTGAGTGTGAGTATTTCTGACTCTTGCCTGCTTTGGGAACCCTTTGCCTCCTGCTGGGTTGCCTCGTCCAGCCTTAATATGAGGGTTTGTGCCTAGTTTTTGTTGTTGTTACTTCTTAAGCTCTGTTGATATCTGTGGGTGGCCTGCTCTTTCTTGAAGGGAAATGAAAGATAATTGGACCTAGGGGAGAGAGAAAATACCAGGGAAGGGAAGTTGTGGAGGAGTGGAGGGAGAAGTGATAGTCTGTAACAAATGTTATCGATGAGAGATTGGAAGTATTTATTTGAAAGAGATAAAAATTTAATAATGATTCATGTCCTAAGCTAAATGCTTAGTTAGAATTTCTAAATTATGGTATAAATCCAGAAGAAAAGGGTAAAAGATATAGGATGTAAAAGGAAGAAATATTCATTATTTATGGATAATAGGACTGAGAAGTTCCAAATGACCTACCTAAAAGTCTAAGGAGCTGATGCAATTGTATCTAGGTTGATTTTTTTAAGGTTAATATGAAAAACTATTTTGATTTTATGCTTCATTGATAAACAGGAGAGAAAGCTTGCAAAACAGTAAATTTATTAAACAACAAATGTTGTAATGTTCCTGGGGAGAGTTCTTACATTTTGAATGTCATACAAAGAAAACATGTGCAATTATTAAAAAGACCATGTAGGTGATAAGCTAGTGAAGACATAAGCACTTATTTTAAACCCCCATTTTCTGCCTATTAGTAGATGTTACATTCCTAGTCAAAACCACTGTAAGATTTGATTTAAAATTCGATAAGCTTTTCTAAAATGTTTATAGATGATCAAAGATGAAGTATACCCAAGATGCCAATGAAGCAAAAGAATTCAGCAGAGCGTGTGCTGCTGGATCTGTTATACTATAGTTTGATGTGGTCTGTTCTTCAAAGATTCATTTGCCAGAAGCACACCTTGAGTGCAGTAGCAGAACCTTCAAAATGAAATGAAGTTGAAGCAATCTTAGGTCATGAGTTCGCAGCTGTGTGGGGATTCATGTTGTTTTGTGGAAGCAGGCATTTCTGGAATAGTCCTCGGGATAGGTTCTGTAAAGCAAGGGCGCCCAGGTGTTTGGCCCTGTGCTCGTAGCCGGTTCATTTAACAGTTCTCAAATACACTGTCACATAGCCAAGGGGCTCTTGCCAATGTGACAGCAATGGGCCGTTCAGACTTTCTAGTCACCAGAATTGAGGGCCAAGTAAGTGTCTTTTCTCAGGGTAGGATAATTTGAGACAATGTGATGCGGTATCAGAAAATAACCAGAGTCCTGTGGGATAGAGTGGGGAGCTTGTAAGTAGCTTCATGTACAGATAGACAGGATGCAGGAGAAAGGTGCCATCTAGAACTCTGGAAATTAAGATTCTAGCCAAGGAATAATAGCAACAGTCTTCCACACACAAAAGCTATTCATATAAATTCCTGACTTAAATGCACAAAACCAACTTTAGAATTTTTAAACCAACTACATGAAAAAAATCTTTATGCTTCATAGTTCAAAAATTACTTGAAGCATTATGCTGTTGAGTATAAAAAGTTAACATTTCCCATCATTTGTAATGAGTCACATGAATGTATAGACACTAAATGTTACTTGTCTAAAACAATTGGACATTACATTTCAAGGCAGATACTTCCTAAGTTATTAGAAGCTGACTTCAAAACATTTTCAACAACAAATCTCAGAAAAAATAACTCCAACTGGTAAAGATAATCTGTGAACAGTCAATATTAATTTTCTGGAGAAAAGCTGAAGAGTACGTATGTGATGGTACATAAAATGGATGGATTTTAATTGTAATGTAGACTTTTTATTCTGCTGTTGTGACTACTATTTTACTGTTAACATCGAGAGGCCATTTTTCTTAATCCTAAAATTCCATCTCGCTAAATAATGTCCCAATTGCCAGAGCTTCATCAAAAAAAATTGATCTAAGGAAAGATGCAGTAAGAGAAAAATAATAATTGCTTTCCTTTTTCATTGTATTTTTTAAAAAGTAGGTTTTTTTATTGTCAAATGACATTATAAAATCTGAATTGCCTATTTTCAAGATTTGGAAATTTTTTCTATGCATTTAGTTATTACATGTTTAAATCCCACTTAATTCTTTAAGTTACTGAAATTTTCTCAGTTATTCAATCCTATTGTCTACTATTATTCATCCTAAACAACTTGTCATCTTGTTCTTAGAAAGAAGCAGAGGGAGGGATGTAACTCGTTGTTAATAAGAAAGAGTTACAGCATAGTAAAAGGCACTTGCTGGCCATATCTTTGTATTTATATCCCACCCCTCCTTATTTTGATGTCATTGAGGCTAAACACTTTAATGTCCAGCTTCTCCTAGCCAGTGAGTAAGGATGAGCCATTTTCCCTCCGAACCTTCAAAGGCACCATCAGCCAAAATGCTACCAGAATAATCATAGGTTCTGTAAATCTACAAGACAGAACTCTACTGGTGCCATTCAACCACTAATAAAGAATATTAAGGAAACTTGATCCCAGTGGACATTACTCCTGATAGCAGCTGTCATCTAGGCATGGTTAATTTTGATGAGATTTCAAGATAGCTTGAGGCCTAATCAAAAGGTAAAAATAATTGAACCTCCCCAACAATTCACATTCCTGACTCACAAAGAGGTTTCCCCAACTGACTCCAGTATGGTCCTCTCTCACCAGGCTGCCTACACTCCTCTTCACCATGTACTGCTAAATACTTGTTCAATAAAACTTTTTAGTGGCTGGCCTGCGGTATTATTCTATATATTTTTTTTAATCACAAGACCAAGAATCTGAACAGAAAGAGGTCTGAGCTCCATTGTTATTCTCTGTCACAACACTATTTTCCAGGTGTGATCTAGGACCTCGATTCAATTTCCAGCGTCAGTGTCAAAATGAAGTGAGGTATTACAATTGTTCCTAATATTCTGCCACTGTTTGCAAGTACAAACAGAAGGAAATCACTAGAAATATCATTTTTCTTCATACTCATTGGTCATTGACATTAGATATCTACTCAATTTTGTAATGTATACAAATGTTATCAGATGTATACATGTGTAATTGTGTCTGCAGTTTAAAGGACACTCTGGAAAATAGCTGCAAAAAATTGTCTAAATAAATAGCTTTGTACATATTAGTTTTCAGTCTATTAACTTAGAAATGGAAAAAAAACGTAGACCAGAGAATATATTTCATAGAAATAATAAGCTTTTACAAGGAGTACTCTCAAGTCCCTTACACTCTGGGAGCATATTCATGTTCATCTCTTTCATAGAATTTTCATTAATAATACCAAAATTAATCTAAAAAAATCCAGGAAATATCGATCTATAATCTTGAGAAGTACTTTAAAAAATAGTGAAATGTTAATGACTTAGTAATTCAAAGAATAAGTTGCTATTTAAACTCATCTACACTTTGCCTTATGGATTTTAAAACATTGAGAGCCAAATGGTATTGGTGAATTGGTTGTCAACCTGTCTACCCTATAAACCATCTGCCCACCTCTGCAATATTTTCCACACGAAGGAAAAGGTTATTCCAGATGTGATCTAGGACCTCGATCACACTGGACACTTTCCAAATAAAGTACAGTTTCTCAAAAGCAGGACCATTTTTTTATTATTTTGATTTTCTTACAATATCTGATGCTTAATTTTCTTTATATATCACTAATCTGAAAAAAGAAACAAAATGAAATGAAATTGAATAATGAATCAAAATTCCATCTTATGAAGTTCTTTTAAGTTTAGGCTCTTCAACTCTAACAAACAACCCTCATTTATAAAGAAACCTATTAAGTTTAAAGGGTTATTCTCTCATGCTTCATATAGTCACCAAAAAAAAATAGTTTCTAGTATATTGGTAAAGTGTAAGTATATATACATATATATGAGATAGTTTTAGCTTATGTTTTTAAGATGGTTGCACACACACACACACACACACACACACACGTGCACACGCATACACACAGACACAGACACACAATTGGCCAAACCCTCTGGTATATTGGCTCCATATAAAATGCACAGGGATGTGGTACCATATTGGACACACACTTTAACTACAGCTATTTGGTATTTAAACCTCTTTTGAGTTAAGATGTTTTAACAGCTAAGATTTTAGTCCTTCAAGTAAATAAGAGGCATCCCTCTCTCTCTTCAACAAGACAAAGTTAAAGCTATAATTGCCTCTTTGCACTGGGCAGTACGTCATTTGAGCATTGGTCGGTAGCTTGTTTTTAACTAAATAACTTTAAGCAATGTCTAGTACCTGCCTTCCTTTCATAAAAGTCCCCTACTTTTATAATTTCTTATTAATGAGACAGATAATACAATCAGAGCCTACAACTCAAAAAGACAGTGTCTTCCTGCCTGCCTTCATCAAGCATTGTGAATTCTACAGACTTTCCTGTATTAATATGCTTTTTAAAAAAGCCCTGCACAAGTAGGATGACAGTGAGAAGTATGTTCTTCTGTGATTGCTTGGCATAAAATTCGTTAGCCTCGAGTCTGCATTCTTTCAGCACTGTGTATGGCTCCAGGAAAAGCCAGCAGCAGCTACAAAGGAAGGAAATGAGCAGTGAGCTCAGAAACTCATCTCTTATTCATTTGGGTATGAGGCCTTGCTCTTCACAGTGAGGTTTTAACATGCAGCCACAGCAGCAGTGAGCTCCTCTCCAAGATTCTCTTTGCCCAGTGGAAAAGGGCCTTTTCATAGAAGCTAGTTTCTGTGGTCACATCATTAAATTGTAACAAAGTCTCTCATTTTCAGATTCTTGGAAGGACACCTTACAAAAAGCAGCCACTCTGAGGACCAATGTTTTTTTTTTTAACGTGTCATTTAGTCTGGTGTCTAAGAATGCTAACATCCTTATTTTGAAGCCATTTAAGTGTTAGCTGTTACTTATACTTATGTTGTTCTTGAAAATTTGCTGAATTAAACCTTATTAGATACTCAAGGAGTTATTTTTCAAATGACTGTATAAATGTTTCTCAAATCACATGCACACAGTCTTTTAGCAGCACCTGCCTGTTCCAGTTCTCTAAAACTGCACAGGAAGCTTCCTCCTAGTCATATCATGATTAGTATTACACTTAGAAAAGAATTTTCAAAGCCAAAAGACAAGACTTGGAGTTAAATGAAAAAGGCAATAATCCCGAGACTGATAACAGATAAAGTTGAACAGGACTGTAGTATTATTGGAGTGTCATAATTTAATGAGTACATTTCTCATCCTTAACTTATTGTTATCCAGATGATACCAACTACCCAAAAAAAAGATAGTGAACAGCAGCAAAATATTTCATTCTTAGCTTCTTAGCCTTTTAAAACTTATCTTTATTATAATTATTTTTGTGTGTGGATGTGTGTATTTGTGAGTATGTCTGTCTGTCTGTCTCTGTGTGTGTGTGTGTGTGTGTGTGTGTATGTGTGTGTGTGTGTGTCTACATGTGAGCTTGCAGTTGCTAAATGGTGGGTCCACGAAGGCTGGTGTTACAGGCAGTGGTGAACTGCCCAATGTGGGTTCTGGGAACCAAACTTGGGTCCTCTGCAAAAGCAAAACACACTCTTAGCCACTTAGCCATTTCTCCAGTATTTCATTTATTTTTAATAAGTAAAAATTGTATGATGATCCCTAACTACTGACAAGAATCTCAGGTTCCCCAGTATATCAATTATTGCAATGAAATATTCTAGTCAGTTCTGATAAAGAGAGTGAACACAGTCCATTTTGCATATATATATATATATATATATATATATATATATATATAATTTGTGATTTTTACTTATAACTTTTTAAGTTTATAAAAGACATATTAAGATTGCTAGGCTAAATAAAATGAATTCCATCGTGCATGAAGTACTTCCTTAAAGATTATTTTGTACCTCGTAAAGGATCAGAGGAAATACTGAGGAGCATAATGGACTAGTCATCAAAAGTAGAGAACTAGCAGCCTGACAACAGTAAAGTTATGGTTTAAATTCCAACTTCATTTACTCACATTTTACCCCTGAGATTTGCCTTTATAACATGTGACAGAGTAAAGAAAATACAAGATGCAATTAGCTACTAAATTTTACTCTGTACTTAATATTGCAAGCAAATTTAAATAGAAATAATTTTTTTCTTAGCCTGAAGAAATGTGTGGACTACCTATAATGTACTTGGAATTAAATGAGAAAGGCAATAATCCCAAGATTGATAACAGATAAAGTTGAACAGGACTGTAGTATTGTTGGAGTATCATAATTTAATGAATGAAAGTGATAATGAACAATAATAAATAAACAGTATAAAAATTGTTACAGACATGGTATGTGGTTGCACATAATGGAGGTTAAGAAACTTTTACCAAAAAAAAAAAAAAAAAAAAAAGATGCTTTAGGGTTGGTGAGCAAGGGGAGGGGAGAGGGGATGAGGGGTTTTTGGAGGGGAAAGGAGGAAAGGCGATAACATTTGAAATGTAAATAAAGAAAATATCTAATAAAAACAGATGAACAAAACGCATGAGGAAAGTACAATGTTTGGAAACAAAGAATCAGTCATTTAAATGAAAAATTCAATGAATGTGTGTTATTTTTCACATTATCTGCAAAATAATAATGATAAATACCCAGAGATATAACTTGACAGCCTCCTCCGCAGATAATTTGCTCAGCCATGTTTGGTGATACTCTATTCGCAATAGCTAGGCACAGAAAGAACCTAACTGTCCTCCACTCGTGGATGGAAATGAAAATGTGGTATACATACACAACTCTTCAGCTGTAAAGAAAAATTTGCACGTGGGCAGATGGAAATAGAAAAAGAACTGAGTGAAGTTAGTCATATGCAGAAGGACAGATGCACTATGTTCTCTCATCTGCCATTCCTAGCTCCAAATCTTCAGATGTAAGTACCCACATGGGATGACTGCACAAATCAGGAAAGTTTTAAAGCATTGCAGGAGGAGGGCCTTGAGAGAAAAATAGCGGGATATGGGCAATATGGATAGATACTGGGTGATAAAGATGAGTTGGAAAATGAGCAGGAAATTGAAAAATCAAAATAGACTTAAATGGCATTGCAGAAAGATGGAAAAGGGCGGCACCTAGTGTGACCTGCCCAGAAGAATGCCAGAAGGAAGTAAACTGCTCCACGGTGAGATTTTCGGAGCCAGAGCTCATGGTGGGGGAGGGGTTCTTTGGATTGAGACTGCATCCCACCAACCTTCAGCAAGTCCTTTGCTTTAAGGTTCTGAATTCTGACAGCCACCGTGTGAATCAGCAAATCTCTCCTGTAGAGCAAGCTTCATATCTAATCACAAAGCATTCTTAACTGTCATGACACTATTTCAAAAGCAGACACATTTTGCCAGGCTGGACAGAATTATAGGATGCACAGTCCAGTGTTAGACTGAATAGCACTTTCTAGCCAGATGTAAGCTAGCCAGCAAGGAGAGATTTTCCTGTTTAAAGCTGGTATAGAGTTTATTTCTCCATGTCTTATATTCTAAGTGAGTGATTGGGAAGACACATCTTAACTGTGGATGGGACATGTGTGTGCATGCATTAATTCATTGCTTTCTACTCTTGACTGTGGATATAATGTAGCTAAGTACTTCAAGTCTCTACTTCCATGATTACCACACAATGATGGAATATATATGAAACTGTGAACTAAATAAGCCCTTTCTCCATTAAGTTGCCTTTACTCAGTATATTATGTCACAGAAACAGGAAATGAAACTAAGATAGACAATAGTCAGTGCTGATCAGAAGAAGTAGTCAGATAATGACAGGTACTATATCATTTGTGATAGTTTTCTTTCACACTTCAAGTATTATGGTAAAGTATTTCATCATGTCTGTGTCCAGAATGTGCTTCTACAAGCAACAAGACAACATGTTTCTAGAAAACCAGTTCAGTTTCTCCATGGAAAAGAGCTTGAATAGATATATAAATCAGGTTGATGGTTTATGTGTTGACTCTACATTTTACTGTCTTGAAAACAGTCTGGAATAGCATCCAAATAACTATAGGAGTGGGCCAAGAAGACCTTCCTACATCAGAAGGAAATGTCAGTCTACATCTGAGATTTCCATGGTAGAGGATGCAGGATATTCAATAAAATCCCTGTAGACTTCTTGGAAAATGTGTGCTACAAACTATTTAAGGATATGAGTTATTTTTGAGAAGGAAATTATTATCATTTTAAATTGTGACTCTGGAAATGAAAGAACATTTAAAAATACACAACAACAATCAGAAAATATATATGATTATTTATGATATTATATGATTTAACCACACAGTAACAAATAATGCTGTACCAATTCCACACCACAGTTTTATGTGAATTGAAGTTTTTCTCTGTTCTAGTATAATTATGAGACTCAATGAAGAGTCTTTAAAGCAGACAGTGATATGAGAGTCCCCAAACAGTCATGAATCAATTAAAAGTGCCAAAGCCTATGGAAACTACAGAGCAAGACTTGCCTACTGCTACTGCCTACTGGTATTCCTGTTCCCTTTATCTACAGCACCCATCTGCCTTCTTTGTTTTTCAGATCAGTTCACTTTGTAAGCAAACACTTGTAGATAATAAAATTCTTGATTCCTTTGCATGCATGAGAGTTAGATATGCATCTCTGCCTGGCCAGTCCATCCTTCCATATCTGATACACACAGCCCAAACCTCTGAGGTTGTAAACACCATCCATCAGATGTCCCGTGTGTTCTCCAAATTTAGCAGTGTCATGTAGAAGCAGGAGTACCATAGACAAAAGTGAATAAGACTTTTGTCCATAGACTCCAGCATAAGTAGAAAATGTAACCTTAAAAAAAAAAAAAAAAAAACCTCTGCTGTATGACACATCATATACTAATGTGCTAAGGACCAGCCTCAGTTTGGACAGGGGTTTTGAGAGAAGGGGTATCTGGAAATATTGAAACAAAAGACTCAGAGTCAAACCATGTGTTACAAGCTCATGGCCTATGTTCTGCTCAAAACAGCTTTCCAGAATGTGCATATGTGTTCTCTGTGTTCTCTGTGTTCTCTCTCTCTCTCTCTCTCTCTCTCTCTCTCTCTCTCTCTCTCTCTCTCTGTCTTCTGCTCAAGACAGCTTTCAGATTGCTCTTTCTGGGTTTACTGCTCTAGACAACTTTTCCTTGCTATTCTAAAACCTCTCAGGATAGCTCATCTCTAGAAGAGCAAAAGCCCAGTTTTTTATTTGCACATCAATTCAGTCCTTATCCCATGTTCCCTTTTGATTATTCCATGAATCAATGTCCCATGACCTCTGCCTCTTGACCCATAAAAAAGAGATAGCAACCACAAGTACAGACAATAAGGTAGCTGGGTGGGTCCTAGCCCAGAAATTATCATTCCAACTATGCCTGGACCTAAATTATCTCTGCCCCAGGCTGACCGCAAACTCAGGAATCTACCTACCTTTGTAAGCATAAACAAAAAATTTAGTTGGATAGGATCTTGACTTAGGATCACCACTCCCTAAATCTCTTTATCACCTTCCTGGTATCTTTCTAAAAAGCTGGCTCATAGTGTGCTGTTCCTTTAGATCTGTGACGCTCCTTATACAATTCATATTGCATACTTATATTTTACATAGTTGAGAAATTATATATTTTTTAAATCATGTTCTCCGTGTTATTTCTCACAGTTTTAATGGCTGTCCTGAAGATTACAGCATTTTGCTGAGACTTAGACACACCTTTGCCTCTCAGATTTGTGCTTTGATTATCAGAGTCATTAACCTTGAAAGAAAGGACATTTCTCTAAGAATGAACTTTTGTACATAAACAATTATACAATTATACAAACAAAGCCTTACACCCACAGCAAACAATTATAATACAATTATAATTATATTTATAATTATATAATATATTATATTAATACAATATCAATATATAGAATTATATAATATATTGATATTGTATTAATATAATATATATTATATAATTATATAATTATTATAATTATAATACAAACAATTATACAAACAAGCCTTACACCCACAGCAACCACCAACACTTATTGAGGTCAACAACCCTTCTGACTCTGTTCCAGGGGCATGACACCATGATATATTGCCTCTTACGTGGCCAAACCAGACTCAGCACTGGTAGCTACTGTAGAAAAGGTTTCTGATTTCGTGACTGAATGACAGCAGTCAAAAGATAAAATTAGGTGGATTTTTTCAGTCCTGGGCTTGTGACTTATTCTATGGCCACATTACTTTGCCTTGTTCTTAAAAAAAAAACAAAATTCGCTCTGCCTCTCAATTATAAGATACAAGTAGTCACAACTAGGTCTGCTTATGTGAATCTGTGCCCTCAGAACCCTTATCTATATGTGTATTTAACTGATAGTTACAGGTTTTGAGGATTAGCACACAGACATTTTTTGATATGTCCCTATGTAGACCAACACAGATGAAAACTGTTTGAATCCTTAATTTGTAGTAACAAGACTTTAACCAAAATCCTCACACACAACTAAAAGACACTCAATTTCATCAAGAACTGCCCCTTCCACCCCCCAAAAAAGCTCTGCATAATTTACCTATGGAAGCATCTTTCTTTTCCCATTATAAAACTGACTGGTCAGAGAAGTAGTGTAATACTTTGCTGGATAAGTCATTTTACAACTTATTGTAGAAACTATTTTTGTTATTATTGATGATAGAAATGGCATTCACCTCTAGGGTTTAGTTTCCTTAGCTGCTAAAACTATAGACATGTAGTGACATGTTACAAAATAATATGGCAAAAGAAATTCCCTGAAAATTGCCCACAATTACTGAAAGGGTCAAGTTTTAGATTTAAGAATAGATAGGTAGATAGATAGATAGATAGATAGATAGATAGATAGATAGATAGAAAATCAGACCCAAATCAAAGAAACTACCTTATAAGTATTCAAAGAAAAAAAGACAGAATCATACTTAAATAAACTAAAGTATGTTTTTAGAATGCTGCTGGTGAGGTACAACAAAGGGAGGAGAATGCTGAGCTTTCAAGGGCTGAGTTAAAATATTCCTTCTGAAATTCCAGCAGAGATAAATCACAACACGGAATCAAAGCAAAAGGAAAATATGCTCAGCCTTTTAAGATTACCACTCACAAATACTTATCAAAGAAATGATTAGAAGACAATTCAGGAAGGAGGTTAGAAATTTATGTTAATGAGGAAGTAGGAGGTAAGGAACAATGATAAGCCGAGAAATCAGCAAGCATAATAAATCTAATCAGGTATTGTGGAAAAACACTAATTATAATGAATACGCAAGGGATGCAAAGCTAGCAAATATAATACTAAAACGTGATGGCTAATATATTTCTATGTGTTAGAACTTCCTTAAATACATGTATAATATAGTTCGGTTCTCACAACAAATTTGTGAGAACATTAGTAATAACAGGCTCACTTACTGATGGTGAGACCAAGCCACAACAGACTTACTAGCCTGATTAAGAAACCGCATTTGGAAAACAGCAGACCAAGGGTCTAAGCCCATTACTCACCAATATCGTGATCTACTACTGGGAGTTAGTAAAATAGAAAAAACACTCTAAAAAAGGATCAGACATGCAGGAATACTTACATTAATATGGAGAAGAGTGATTGTAATTAAAGATTTGAATCATTCAGAGAGAAATTAGAGCCACTGATTACAGCTAAGCTTTTCTCCAAAATAAAAAATAAAAAAAGAGAAAATAAACCAGTTCTGTTCTAAGTAGTGGAGCAGGTATTCAGCATGTGCATTCCCATGGTGAAATCCTTCTATTGAGGTTTGGTTTGCTGCTATATATTTTAAAGATTAGTACTAGTCCCCAAGATCTGGTTGCCCCCCATGAGGGAGATCATCATGTACACAAAGAGATGCTATTCAACATTGCCCCTCTCCTCCATGTTATCGCTGATTGGGCAATACAGATGCCTATAGCCTATACCTGGCCAGAAGAGAGATAGGCAGGGTTTTATTTCCAGGGTCTGAGGGTCTGAAATATAGACCACAAAGGGAGAAGAGAGAGAAGGAAGTAGGAACCATGGGGTAGGTGGATCATAACAGCATGGTCAGGAGGGATGGCTACTTGGAGTAAGAACAGTCCAGGTGGAAAACAGCAAGTTATAGCTCAGGGTTCTTGACAGGGAACTAGACAAAATAGCATAGAGGTTTGATATCTGCCCAGCACTAGTGCTTTAGTGCTTATTATAAATCTAAAGTTTTTGTGTCTTTTATTTGGGAATGAAATGAGCTACAGTGGGATAGCAACTCCTAATTAATATTTACCACAACATCCTTCTATTCAGGAGTCTATACCAGAAACTCTTAAATTCTTACAGCTATATTACAAGATGTGTGTGTGTGTGTGTGTGTATTATGTTAGATAGATAGATAATTAAATAAATAGATAGATAGATAGATATAGTTATATATGTTATAATTTGTATTGAAAATTCAGAACAAAGCTTTTTTTTTTTCTTCATTCAACTCCAATGTGGTTTTTTGTTTCTTTTTTTCTTAGATATTTTCACTAAGCCTTCACAGGACCAAGGGCCTCTACTCTCTTTGATGTCCAACAAGGCCATCCTCTGTTACATAGGTGGCTGGAGCCATGGGTCCCTCCATGTGTACTCTGGTTGGTGGTTTAGTCCCTGGGAGCTCTGGGGATACTGGTTTGTTCATATTGTTAGAAAAACACTTTTTATAGACTCAGTAATACATCATCATGTATCAGTACAAAGAAATAAACTCCTAATCCCCTCGGGGTGAAGAAAATTGGACACCATTATTAATATTAAGAAGGTAACTAAAGAGGTTGCTGAGTTGATACAGAATGAGCATCCCTAGCCTAAACATCACAAGATCCAAACTCTTCCCAGATGTTGAACTTGCTGATAAAGCATTTCAGAACAGTTTGGACTGAAAATGTTTATATTCAGGATCTTTAACTAATAAAAATAATCTATGGAAGCATTCTAAAATTTGAAGTCAAATCTGAAACATTGCTGGTTCTTGGCATTTGAGATGAAAGATACATGACCTGTATTGTTTTGTTGAACTGTAAAATGAGACAACCTATTAGTTTTGATACATAGAGCAAAATATCATAAAGAAATGCAAAGACAAGATGAAAGAATACAATGAAAGAGGGACCACATAAATGCTCAAGGCCTATTTTTTGTTTTTGTTTTGTTTTGTTTTGTTTTTATTGATATATTTTTTATTTACATTTCAAATGATTTCCCCTTTCTGGGTCCCCACTCCCTACAAGTCCCATAAGCTCTCTTCCCTCCCCCTGTTCCTCCATCTACCCCTTCCCGCTTCCCTGTTCTGGAATTCCCCTATACTCTTGCACTGAGTCTTTCCAGAACCAGGGGCCACTCCTCCACTCTTTTTGGACATTATTTAATATGTGGATTATGTCTTGGGTATTCAAAGTTTCTAGGCTAATATCCACTTATCAGTGAGTGCATACCATGAATGATCTTTTGAGACTGGGTTACCTCACTTAGTATGATGTTCTCCAGCTCCATCCATTTGTCTAAGAATTTCATGAATTCATTGTTTCTAATGGCTGAATAGTACTCTATTGTGTAAATATACCACATTTTTTGTATCCATTCCTCCGCTGAAGGACACCTGGGTTCTTTCCAGCTTCTGGCTACTACAAATAGGGCTGCTATGAACATAGTGGAGCATGTGTCCTTATTGCATGCTGAAGAATCCTCTGGGTATATGCCCAGGAGTGGTATAACCAGGTCCTCAGGAAGTGTCATGTCCAGTTTTCTGAGGAACCGCCAGACTGATTTCCACAGTGGCTGCACCATCTTGCAATCCCACCAGCAGTGGAGGAGTGTTCCTCTTTCTCCACATCCTCGCCAACACCTGCTGTCTCCTGATTTTTTGACCTTAGCCGTTCTGACTGGTGTGAGGTGAAATCTCAGGGTTGTTTTGATTTGCATTTCCCTAATGATTAATGATGTTGAACATTTCTTAAGGTGCTTATCAGCCCTCTGAAGTTCTTCATGTGAAAATTCTTTGTTTAGCTCCATACCCTACTTTTTAATGGGGTAATTTGGTTCTCTGGGTTCTACCTTCTTGAGTTCTTTGTATATATTAGATATTAGCCCTCTGTCGGATTTAGGGTTGGTGAAGATCCTTTCCCAATCTGTTCGTTGACATTTTGTTCTTCTGACAGTGTCCTTTGCCTTACAGAAACTTTGTAGTTTTATGAGGTCCCATTTGTAAATTCTTGATCTCAGAGCATAAGCTATGGGTCTTCTATTCAGGAACTTTTCCCCTGTGCCCATGTCCTCAAGGGTCTTCCCCGGTTTCTTTTCGATTAGTTTCAGTGTGTCAGGTTTTTTGTGGAGGTCCTTGATCCATTTGGTGTTGAGCTTAGTACAAGGAGATAAGAATGGATCGATTCACATTCTTCTGCATGCTGACCTCCAATTGAACCAGCACCATTTGTTGAAAAGGCTATCTTTTTTCCACTGGATGCTTTCAGCTCCTTTGTCGAAGATCAAGTGACCATAGGTTTGTTGGTTCATTTCTGGGTCTTCAATCCTATTCCATTGATCTGCTTGCCTGACATTGTACCAATACCATGCAGTTTTTATCACTATTGCTCTGTAGTAAAGTTTAAAGTCTGGGATACTGAATCCCCCTGAAGTTCTTTTACTGTTGAGAATAGTTTTAGCTATCCTGGGTTTTTTGTTATTCCAGATGAATTTGAGAATTGCTCTTTCTAGCTCTATGAGGAACTGGGTTGGGATTTTTATGGGGATAGCATTGAATCTGTAGATTTCTCAAGGCCTATTTTGATGCCATGACTCTCCAGTGGCTTGGTAGGTTCTTCCTCGTATGACTGGGCATGTCATCTGTACCAACTAGTTCCAGTGATGAGTATGTGTCACTAACCAAGAACAATGACTTTTTAAAACTGTATGACTGGGGAAAAATAAGTTCACAGATGACTACTCTATAACAAAAGCCAAATTTAAAAAAAAAAGGAAAGAAAGAAACACTCAAATTCAATTACTCTGTGTCTCTCATAGGATTGGGGAAATTTCACAAGAAGATGAAATCTTAAAGGCTAGGTAACCCTAAGCATTTTTATAGTGATATAGTGGGTAGTAGTAGAAAAATATAATGCTGAAAAATCATATTGAACTGGTAGTAATAAAAAGAGAGAAACTCAGCAAGACCTATTTGTTCAGGTTTTTCTATATTTGGAAACAGAATCTTTGGAGGTAAGAATTTTCCTGCATCTAGGCTTACAGAGGGCATTCTTATATGAGAATTTTAAAATCGACTTCATTGCCAAATGATGCAATCCATCCTAGGTGTAATTCCCTGCTTTAGAAAACAAGAATGGGGGAAGGTCAAAGACATCCTCAGTTCTCTATGTGTTTTTCTGAAATTTTTTTAATTTACAGTGGTTTGGGTAGCATATCTTGAATCTCATCATAAAAGTGCATTTATTCCCCCATGGGAAATGCATAAACATGACAAGCCACGAGTACCTGGCCTTTCTTTAAAGAGGACTCACAGATGGAAGCAAAGAAGAATCCAAAATGAAATCATGTAGGATCTGGGTAATAAACAATAAATCCTGTCCTTACTTATTTAGGTTACTCAAAAACTCACTAGGGGAAGAAAATGAGTTTTCTGGCTTCAGTTTCCAATTCTGCTATCAAGCCACACTGTGAATTAAGGCATACTTGTATTTAATAGCTTCACAGAGTAATTAGGTCATTTGTGAATACATAATCCTCATATCTGTGAAATACAGTATAGTAATACATTTTACTTCTTTTACAATTTACTAAAGAAATATCTAAAGAAAGGTACCCATTACTACTACTACAACTACTACTACTACTACTACTACTACTATTACTACTATTACTACTACTATTACTACTATTACTACTGGTGGTGGTATTCAGTATATTTATGATAAGAATGATAGCATCCTTTCATGTAATAGAGCATTGGTCTCATATATTATTCAATGTGATAGTTATTTGGTGGTGTTTTTAGTGTAGAATTCCAAGACTCATCTTTAGTTATGATTCCTCTCTTCTGGAATTAAAGTGAAGAAATCAATAGTTATAAAAACTTACCCAAACATGTCTACTGCAGATAGTACTTAGAAAATACTTTTACATATAATCAGAAATATCTATGATAAACCAACCAATTGACCAGAGATGGTACGTAACTTTATATACTTACTTGATGTATTTATAATCCAATGACTGTAAGCTACTTGGGTATCTTGAATCCACCACAGTATCATCTAGCCAATCTAAAAGTGTGTACATTCAATACATACATTTGAACCTAGGTCCAAATATTCAAACCTGAGCCTAAAGTTCAAAAATTGGATTAATTTCTGAAAGGATTCATACCAGGACTCTGTAAATCATGCAACACTGTTGGTTTAGCCTCTACCCCAAGAATTTCAAGGACTAATACTAGAGATAAATGTTACTCAGTGTCTGTAATTAACCATGAATTACCAGATGGATGTATCTAATCCTGTTCTTTGAGAGATCAGATTTTATGGAAAAGGAACAAGATTAAAAAGGCAAATGAGAATATAAACCAGAAGAAACAGAAAGAAAAAATAAGGACACAGTTGTACAGAATCCTGAGGCAAAGACCATGGAAGAGGAAAGATTCCACAGCAAGAATTAGTTGCATAGAGGCCCATGTCAGAAAGCTCAACACCTCCCTCAACCCTCTCTGCCTGAGACATGAGATGGTGATAGCGTGGCAGGTTAATTTGTACACTCCCTGGGTAAGTGGAACTCCCCAGATACTTCACAAGACTGCACATCACTTTCTAAATAGTTCAACATAGATACAGACTCAGATTAATTTTTATTAATATTAAATTCACAGAAGAATTGCCTTCATACAGCTTGTTTTTCCCTTTTCTGCAATTTCATACATGAGTATTTTTAAATGGCTTGAAAGAACCTCCTACCTTATTAACTCAAATTAATTGGATATGAAACAGCCAAAAATAAAGAAGATACTAAAATTAACTTCCATATTCCCTATTAAATTAATTCTGCCTATTTCTTTTTCCTTATGTGTAAGTCCTGTTTTCCCTCACTGCCTTCTTCAAAGAAAGCTTTTTGAATCATATGCATCCAAATGGTGTCATCTCTTGCATTTCTGTTCTCCTCTGATGACCCATCTAATGAAGGTAGAAGTCCTTTGTCCTGTGCCTTACAGGTAGAAGATAACACAAATATACACTGTGTTGTTTTTGAGCTTCCCTCATTTTATCTAAAACTGTCTTTTATTTAAGATTTGACTGAGATTTTTATTTAAATTTCATCTCTCTCTCTCTCTCTCTCTCTCTCTCTCTCTCTCTCTCTCTCTCTCTGTCCCTCACACACACACACACACACACACACACACACACACACACACACAGAAAATATAGAAATATAAAGTCTCCTAGCTAATTTTAGGGACACGCGTGCTACTATTAAAGTCATGTTGAAGAAAGGAGCATAAATAGTAGTGGGCACCACCAATATCTTGAAGATGTAAAAAAAACTATATGAATAAAAATATCCCGCAGATAACTGCATTCTTGCTTGAGGCAGGTGCACAGAAAAAAAGCAAGTGCAATATAAACATGACCATATGTGTAAAAGTGTCTTATGAATCAAACATCCTTGTCAAAATGATGTCTTAAATTTCTGTACATCAAAGAACAGTCACTGTTAATTTACATTGTCCTTACATAATTCTTAATAGAATTGTTTTTCAAACTCCAATAATTTCTAATGTTGATGAACCAACCAAACTGTAAATGTTAGTAATAACAATATGCATTAAATATTCATGTTACAGGGTTTATATATGCCTTGTGTGTATTGACTTAGTTCTCTATTTTGAAGATCAACAGTTTGATCTTCAAAATAGAGAATTAAGTCAATACACACAATACACACACACACACACACATATATATATATATACAATATAATATACACAACACAATATACACATATATACGTGTATATATATGTGTGTGTATGATAGTTCTTTATATACTATATATAGAATTTATATATATGTTAATATTTTTCATATATTACATACTGTATACATATACTACTTTATATAATATATATACACATATAATAAATATATAATACATATACTAGTATTTTCTCATTTTAAACCTGAGAACTAAATCACTGAGGCACTAAATGACTTGTCCATAGTTGTAAAAGTTACAGGAGGAAGAACCAAGTTTTCATGCCACATGCTTGGACTCCAAATTCCATAACTCTCACACTGAATGTCATTTATGACGTATATGCAGAGAAATGCAGCCTAATAAGGATGGAGTTGCTATTATTTTTCCATTTTACAAATGAGAGCACACGTACTGAGCCAGAGAGACATTGCAAGATGATAGATATATATTGGAAAATCTAAGATCATAAATTCAAGCAGTCCAGCTTAAGAATATGTGTCCTATATTATTCTCTGAGATATTTCAGAAATTAAGATTCTGAAATATTTTACAAAGCCAAGTGTTAAATTTAGGCCTTCACCAAGTCTTTTCTTCTCATGTCTTTATTTTTTGATATCAGTATAACACCATTAAAATGTACAAATATATAATTTTTTCTGTAAGAAGTTTTGATTTGTCAAAAAGTTTAACAATATTTCAACCTCAGAATCAAGAAGCAATAACAAGAGGGAATAAGAGTTTCCAACTGTAACTGAACTATAGTAATTGTACTCTTGAAAAGCACACTTAGCTGTTGTATATAGCACAAAGTAGTAGACTTTGGCTAAAATATTTAATCTATAAAGATCGGGAATTAAAAACACAAAGTATTTAAGTATTTCTCTAGAGTTTAACTTACCAAAAAATGCATCATCTTCTCCATGTTGAGAAACCAGTTATATTTCAAGTAAGAAAGGTCAACCACATTGACTGCCCAGTGTTTCACTCATTATTCCCTACAGGGAAGAAAAACAAGCAACATCCAGCATGTGTTTAAAAAGAGTCAGAAAGGTTGTGTGGACACATGGAGAAACACATATAAAAACAGGGCTGCACACTGGTTGATCTGAATGATGCACTATTGGAAATATATTATTATCCAATATTCTATTGTTTGAAAAGCTATACACAACATACAGCACGGCTTTCTGTTTTAGCTTCTTTTTCATGCTAGTATCCTCTTTCAGGATGCCATGTAAATTCAAGCAATGTAAATGCAGTCATTCACTGTGAGTCTGAAATACACGGCTTTCCTTAGTTCTGTAGTATCAATCAAGGTTGATATGTATATCGGTATTGCATTCTTCTTCATTAATGATGATTATTATACAGATAGGGCTTAGAGTAGCCATTCATCCATTGAAGGATTTTGAAAGGAATTTGACCTACAACAGTAATGGTAACCGTATTTTACCAAATAACCAAAAATTTGGCACCTTTTTTTGCTCTATTAATGAAGGTAAATTTGTTGTGTTTGGGGGAGTACACAGTGAAGAATGGGCAGAAAGGGGGAGACATTGGTCAAACGCAGGTGATGCCAATCTTACAAATCTAAAAAAATGGGGGTCTGAGTGCAAAACTGTAAAATTGCTACTAACAGCTACTGTGTTGTGTGATATTTTTGATTTCTTAAAATAAACACGAAAATATATAAGAATAGGTTTTAAACTCAGGTATGGGATATGGGGCTGATCATATTGACCCCAGCAGCTAACAATGATTTGCCTCATACTCTAGCAAAGGCATAGATTTACCAGCTGCAGATCGTTTCTGTGATTATGTGATGCTTGACATTCAGGGAACTTTTCAGTGGGTATGTCAAGGTAGGACCCCTGAGAGGTTGAACTGGTCATTGTTGGTGGGTTGTTGGCTATTGCTTGGTTGCTGTTGGATGCAGTTTGCTAAATAGTTGTGCATAAAGGAAGAGGAAGAGGAGGAGAAAAAAGGGGAAAAGAAGAAAAAGGAGAAGAGAAGAAGAAATTAGATAACCTGGTAGTGAAGATCAAGATTAGCCCATAAACTCTATGCCCATAATGAGCAAGAAGTAGTCCAATAATAATACCCCGCCCTTTCTCCTCTATCTTTGTTCTCTCCTGCTAGGAGGTTGAACAGGTGAAAGAAGAGGATGGAGAAGGATGAAAGACAGAAGAACCCACAATGTGGCCAAAAGGCCGGCTATATGACTGTGATGCCTTTAGTGCGAACTTGGCTTCCAGTGAACAGCCTTAGGAAAGAGCTACTATAATTCATGTTTATATAGTTGCAAGAATTTTAGAATTGTGAAACTGTGAACACAGAAATATAGGAAAAAGTCAGAAAAGAAGGAAAGCAATACAACCTCTGCACCTGCTAACATCACAGCGTGATAAATGGACCAGTGGCCTGGTGAGTGACCCAAGTTATGTGAAACAAGAGGAGATTTTAAAAAATAACTCTGGTAAAGAAGGAATGCAAATTTATTATTATTACTCTGCCTGAGGGAAGAAGTTAGCTACATTAGTTTTGTCTAACTTTAAACCAGTTTCAATTTTTGTTTCCATTGTCTTTGAAATGCACAGCAATGAGGAAATATTTTATATACTTAATGCAGATTGATTCTAATAAGGATTTCCCAATAGTTTCAAAGCTCAAGGGTCAATTGCTATGTATTTTTTTCTTAACATCATTTCATCAGATCATTGCCCCAAGCTTTTATGTGATAAAAGTTATTCTAAATTTCACATGATAATTAATCTAAACTCTAAAGCTGGAAAGTATACTATTAGCATTTAAAAACTGGGTCACAGTGGGTATTTCATTTCAGCTGTTTGTTTTTCTTCTTAAACTTCTGGGTGAATAAGCAGAGTCAAAGCCAACCACTTTCAACTGGAGGCTAGGAGAGACCCACTAAACAAGAAAGACATATTAGGAACATCAGTACTGACAAAATTATTCTTACAATGCTTTAAATACAGGTAAACACACAAAAGTAGGTAGGTTGATTCCTCATGACATGTGCTTTTCTAGCCATAAAGCCAAGTATACAGCAAATACTAAAAACCTGAAGAAAATAAACATGTAGAGTAACATCATTAAATTAATGTGATGGGTTATATTTTCCTAAGGTAAATTAAAATTTGCAACGTAATATGACACTGAATGATCTTCTGCAAGTTCATTAAGGTCAATCAGCTAGTGGCACTGAAATATACATTGTCACTGCCTATTTTATCTCCTCTGTTGCCTTAACAGCACTTGGCCTCCTCTCTGCTCAATCCTTGTATCTGCATTCCAAATGAACCGCTGTTTGCTTCTCACTGAGCACAAATGGTTTGTTACTTTGTTTCAATACTTATGAGGCTTAATAAAATAGTAATCTGAGGAAATGTTTTCAATAAAATTTATGGGCAAAAAATGTTGAAAAAGACTTGATTTTCTTTCCTTCTTTCTTCTTCCTGCTTCTCTTGCTCCTCCTCCTTCAATACTAAGATTGAATACTAGATGTGTTTACAACAAAAAGATGCAATCACAATCAAATCTCAATCTCATCCTTCTTAGAACTAGGGAAAGAACAGTCCTAAAATTCATATAGAAGCACAAAGGATCCCAAACAGTCAAGCAATTATAAAAAGAAAGAGTAATGTGGGAGGTGTCACAAAGCCTAATTTCAGATGAAGTCGTACTTTAAAAGAAAGGAAGGAAGGAAGGAAGGAAGGAAGGAAGGAAGGAAGGAAGGAAGGAAGGAAGGAAGGAAGGAAGGAAGGAAAGAAGGAAGGAAGGATGGAAAGAAGAAAGAAAGAGAGAAAGAGAGGAAGGAAGAGAGAAAGAGAGGAAGGAAGAAAGGAAGGAAGGAAGGAAAGAAGGAAGGAAGGAAGGAAGGAAGGAAGGAAGGAAGGAAGGAAGGAAGGAAGGAAGGAAGGAAGGAAAAAAGGAGGAAGGAAGGAAGGAAGGAAAGAGAGAAAGAAAGAAAAGAAAAAACAAATAATGGGAGTCCATTCAGATAGCAACCAACTGGACCTGCTGCAGATGGTAGCCAGCGACCAGAGAACAGAAAGAAGCAGGAAAATCATGTTCACATTTTGAGTGTGTGTGTGTGTATACACACACATGCACACATGTGTACATGCATGCTTTCTCTCTCTCTCGCTCTCTCTCTCTCTCGCTCTCTTTCTCTCTCTCTCTTTCTCACACACACACACACACACAGTGGATGCAGCAAAGTAAACTCCAATAACTTCACACATACATAGACAGACAGATGGATCGACAAACATATACACATTCACACACTTGGTGGATGGAGCAAATTCCAATGAGCTACCACCGAAATCTTTATTTTTTTTTCCCCTTAGACTTTTTATAGCCCATAAGACAAAGTTTTCTATATAAGAAGAAAATTATCTCATAGCCACAAGCTACATATTCTCTAAAAACAATCACCACAAAAACATATTCTTCAGAAACTGATTAAAATCATTACACAAAAGGAAATTACAACAGGATAATAGATTATGTGTTCTCCTTTTGAAACTCATATATAACTAGACATTGTCCATCTATCTTTCTCTCCACAAGTTCATTGTAACTGCAAACCAACAATTCTTTGGTCATATATGACCAAAGCTTAAGCAAGCCTATCTATAGTAGCATCTTCTTTCCTATGGCAATTTAAACAAAAGCTTCATCTATCTTACATCTTATTTTTTGAGCTCTTGCTCAGATAAAGTAATCATCTATCATCTATTTTTAAATTCACAATAAAATTTCCTTTTCTTTGGTTATGACCTTCTCACTTTTGGAGTATACTGAAACCTGTGGCCATATCTCTAGAACATAAGATCAAGGAATTAAGACCCAACCTAGAACAAATGTTTTCTTTGATCATTAACTTGTCCCAAGGCTACTTTTCTTAGTACCACAATTATGTGCTTGTAAAGCATTAAAGCTTACTATATTCCTTTTCTCACCTACACAGCTCTTGCTATCCTATGAGGAAGAGACATACACTACTCTTGATTCTAACTTTACACTTTCAATCAGCTACCCTAACTTCCCTAAATTATTTCAAACTAACTTCCTGAAACTGCTTAGATCAAATCCAGAATTCTATAGAATTGTTAACTTATCTAAACAGCCTTATCTCAAGAACATTCATCTTCATGTTAATCTGCAGGAAACTTGCCCAACAGAGAGAGCTATCACCCAGGAAGTAATCACACTAGGCTATAGGCAGTGAGGGTCTCCTGGTGCTCAATCGCACAAGCCAGATGAATATAGCAATGGAAAACATGAGAAGGCACATCAGTAGTAAAAAGCAATTCTAGGATAAAGACCCTAGGCTGAACCTCTTTAGGTATACACAGCCTATCAAGATGGTGGACCATCTCCGGGAAGCTCACTTGCCAACTGCAGTCCTTTCTGCATGACATCTGCCACAAAGGTATGAATTTTTGAACTATTTTGAACAATTTGAGAAGAAAGGCTTGGTGATCTCTGATTCTACAGAGCAATTTAGGAAGTTACATCTTCATTTGCAGCAATTGTATTATCCAAAGACAACTAAAGCTATGTACTAACACTGGCCCAGCTACTGTTCCTATTGAAGTCAGATCTTAAAATCCTCATGTGAGGCTGATTGGTCAGACATGCTGGATGCTAAATGCAATCATTGTAGGGTCACAGAGGATTCTACTGAGATTTCAAAGAAACCCCTGTATACCAGGCAATGTGTGATTAGAATCCCTGCAGAGTCTCTGGGAGAAACTTCCTCCGTGAGATTGGTCTATCTCTGCTTAGGCCAATAAACAGAGATAGTTGGGGTTTGCTCTGATGAAAAACCATGACCAAAAAACAAGTTGAGGCTGAAAGGGTATGTTTAATTTATAATTTCATACTGTTGTTCGTCATCAAAAGAAATCAGGACAGGGACTTAAACAGAACAGAAACCTGGAGGCAGGAGCTGATGCAGAGGCCATGAAGGGGTGCTGCTTGCTGGCTTGCTCCCAGGCTTTGATAGGCCTGCCTTCTTATAGAATCCAAGATGACCAACCCAGGGATGGCACCACCCAGAGTGGCCTGGTCCTTTCCCAGAGCCAATCACTATGAAAATACCTTACAGCCATATTTTATGGAGCCATTTTTTCAGTTAAAGTTCCCTCTTATCAAATAATTCTAGCCTGTCTTATGATGACATAAGTCTGGCAAGCATTGCCTGTATGTCTCTAGGATATTTTCTCGATTGCTAATTGATGATAAAGGAGCCATCCCACTGTGGATGGTACCATCCCTAGGCAAGTGGACACTGGCTGTGTATGAATAATAGCTGAACATAAGCTGTAACAATACAGTAAGACGGGTTCCTTCATGGTTTCTGTTTCAATTCCTGCCTCCAGGTTTCTGCCTTGAGTTCCCTTCATGATAGGTTGTTATCAGGATGTGTAAAACAAATAAACCCCTTTTCTCCACAGGTTAGTTTTGTCTTGTGATGTTTTATCACAGCAACAAAAAGCAAACTAGAAAATACCAAAAACATACATTGGGGAAAATACAGTTTCTTCAACAAATGGTGCTAGGGAAATGGGATTTCGGCATGGAAAAGAATGAAAGTATATCCCAGTCTAAAATGCTGCAGAAAAATCACTCCAAGAGACATTGGTTAAATAAGATTTCTCACTCTCTGTCCTAGAGAACAAACGAAAGCTTCCTGGACAAGAGAATATATTGAACTATTATGTGAGAACTTGCTATGAGTGTGGGTAAGAGGCTTAAGAATTGACTGTATGAATTTAAAGTCATAGGTAAAGTAAATACAATTCTGTGTGAAAAAGCGAGAGAGAGAGAGAGAGAGAGAGAGAGAGAGAGAGAGAGAGAGAGAGAGAGGCTGAAAGAGAATAGGTTTCTGAAAATCAATGTAAATGCCTTTATTGTCCCCTCTCATATAGAAAGTCAGATATAGAGGATTAGCGATTGACTTAAACCATATCAGAAAAGCTGCTTCTTGCAGTACACCATGGACAGATACTGAGAGACTTTAGAATACTCAGTAAAAAAAAAAATGAGCTATCTTCAACAAACCACTCCCCTCAAGGCAGGGATTTATGCAGAAGAGGAAACATAAAGATTGCAAGAGCCAGAGGTGGTGGATGAATTCAGGCGAAGTATCTTCCAGACATAGCAGAACTGATGTACTTATCACAATGACTGTGGCAGCTCATATAAAATCTCCACAGGTTCAAGACAGAGGTTATTCCAGCACCAAAAGGGGAAGTGGACACAGATTTGCACAACTAAACAAGATGCTATTTGCAACTGACACCCACTGACAAGAGAAAAAAAAAGTTTTTTCCAATGGAATGTCACTGGGTACACCAGGGTTCTTCTCATGCCCAGGTGTAAATTGACCAACACACAGGAACTCTCTCTCTCTCTCTCTCTCTCTCTCTCTCTCTCTCTCTCTCTCTCTCTCTCTCTCTCTGTGTGTGTGTGTGTGTGTGTGTGTATGAAAACCTTTTGTTTCCTTGGGGAAAAGTTATCTATTCAACTTACTTAATGTCACACTAGCACTGTCATACTGAAGCCCATTATATCCATTATATTGTATGCTCATTATAAGAATTTAAAAGTTTCAACACTGCTCAAAGTACTGAAATGTATGTATCATTTATAAGAAAATCGGGAGCAGGAAAGTTTGTTATTGACAGATCAACCAGGGATAGAAACTCTATCCACCTTTTCATTTTTTTTTTTTTTGCATTTTTTTCTTTTTTTTATTCGATATGTTTTTTATTTACATTTTAAATGATTTCCCCTTTTCTAGACCCCCACTCCCTGAAAGTCCCATCAGCCCCCTTCCCTCCCCCTATTTTCCCATACAACCCTTCCCACTTCCCTGTTCTGGTTTTGCCCTATACTGCTTCACTGAGTCTTTCCAGAACAAGGGGCCACTCCTCCTTTCTTCTTGTACCTCATTTGATGTGTGGATGATGTTTTGGGTATTCCAGTTTTCTAAGTTAATATCCACTTATTAGTGAGTGCATACCATGAATCCTCTTTTGAGTCTGGGTTACCTCACTTAGTATGATGTTCTCTAGCTCCATCCATTTGCCTAAGAATTTCATGAATTCATAGTTTCTAATGGCTGAATAGTTCTCCATTGTGTAGATATACCACATTTTTGCATCCACTCTTCTGTTGAGGGATACCTGGGTTCTTTCCAGCTTCTGGCAATTATAAATAGGGCTGCTATGAACATAGTGGAACATGTATCCTTATTACATGCTGGGGAATCTTCTGGGTATATGCCCAGGAATGGTATAGCAGGATCTTCTGGAAGTGAGGTGCCCAGTTTTCTGAGGAACCGCCAGACTGATTTCCAGAGTGGTTGTACCAATCTGCAACCCCACCAGCAGTGGAGGAGTGTTCCTCTTTCTCCACATCCTTGCCAACACCTGAATTTTTAATCTCCTGAATTTTTAATCTTAGCCATTCTGACTGGTGTAAGGTGAAATCTCAGGGTTGTTTTGATTTGCATTTCCCTAATGACTAATGAAGTTGAGCATTTTTTAAGATGTTTCTCTGCCATCTGAATTTCTTCAGGTGAAAATTCTTTGTTTAACTCTGTACTCCATTTTTTAATAGGGTTATTTGGTTTTCTGGAGTCTAACTTCTTGAGTTCTTTATATATATTGGATATTAGCTCTCTATCTGATGTAGGGTTGATAAAGATCTTTTCCCAATTTGTTGGTTGTCGATTTGTCCTTTTGATGGTGTCCTTTGCCTTCCAGAAACATTGTAATTTTATGAGGTCCCATTTGTCAATTCTTGATCTTAGAGCATAAGCTATTGGTGGTCTGTTCAGAAACTTTCCCCCTGTACCGATGTCCTTTTCATTTTTAAGAACACACACTCTTCCTCCCTCCTGCCATATGCTTTCAAGACAGAAGCAGCATCAAAAACCTCAGATCAGTTTGGGAGAAGGGCATAGGCAAAGGCAGAGAACTGGTTACCTTTGGTTCAAAAGCTTTGCCATTTTCTCCTGAATAGGTTACACTGCTCCTGTATTTTTATTGATGTCTCACCTATGAGAGCTGTACCATGTTCCTCCTTTTAATTGGAAGCTGATGATTTTAGCGAGGTTCATTACTGACATGGATAAAATCTGGATGTGTTAACGTCAAGCGAAACTTGTGGGTAATGAGCAAGCATGTGACCATATCTACCATGTTCATTTGCCAGAATATGTAAAAGAGTGTGCAGACAGATCAAAACAGAAGACTAAAACAAAAACTGCAATGTAAAATGTCAAAAGTTAAAAACAAAACAAAACATGTAGCTTGGGAAAAGAAAATCGACTAACAAATAGAAGCTCAACCACAGCAGTAAAGAGAAATGGAAATGAAAGTAAAATGGAGATAATGTCTGAAAAGGCTGCTTTGGTAAAAGACTAAATGGAAATTTAAAAACATTCATTGAGGAGGTCAACTACTTTTTTATTATAACATTATTGAGACTGTAATAAAATTTTATCATTACTCTATTACCTTTTCTCCCTCTAAACCATCCTATATGGCTTTCTCTACTCTCCTAATTCATGACCACTTTTTATTAATTGTTACATGAAGATTAATTGTTACATGTATATATATATATACATGTATTCTTATTATATATATATATATATATATATATATATATATATATATATATATATATATATATTCTATGTACTTATATATGTATTGATATTCCTAAATGCAACCTGTTTAGCCTGTATAATGTTTGTTATATATATGGTTCCAGGGCTGAACATTTGATATTGGATAGCCAATTAGTGTGCTCTTCCCAAAGGAAGACTATTTCTCCCACTCTCAGTGCTCCTTAGCAATATGTAGCCATTGTGGAAAGCCCATGCTATATGTATACTGATGGGACTACATAACATTTGATCAGAAATATTCAGAAGGAAATATTTCAGAAATAGCATGAATAGCAACATGCATTAAAGACTTAAATGTCTCTCAAAAGGAAAAGGGAAATTTGACACAATCAAATGTTAAACTGTTCAAATGAGCAAAAATAATATATTCACAATGACTAAATATTTAATAAAAAACAAATTACATATATGTTGGTTGAAGCCTTCCATGCCTACTTCATTTTACTTAAATATAAATGCATGTACTTTTATACCTTTTATTGATTTTTTTGTAAATTTCATATCATGCACTCCAATCGCAATCATCTCTCCATCGCTTCATACCTGTCCTATGCCTTTGCAACCTCCACACCAAAAAAGGGAAAAATCTTGTCGTGGGAGCTGTAGTGTGTCACAGTGCGTGTTCTATAGTATACCCTTTTGTCCACACATCTTTGTTTGCAAATGTTCATTGCAATGACTCATTGGTCTGGTTAGAGGACATTCTGTTACTCTACTGAATACTGAATACCAGTACTGAAACCTCAGCAAGACTCCTCTCTCAGATATTCTATTGTTGCCTTGAGTCATGGAGATCCTGTAGATTTGGATTTGAATGACCAGCTCTTTCATTCACTTCAGCACAACAATGGGGTAGCTGTTGGAGCAGGACAATTCAGAGCACTGGAGCTGGGTCTGAGAGTTTTCTGAGCTGATCAGCCTGCAGACTTTCCCTCTCTCATGCCCTTAGACTAACTCCTTGCAAATGCCCCTCAACCAGGGCCAACTCTATCCTACTGCCCTTATGAGGTGTAAGGCCTGTTCTCCGTGTTGCAAGTGATGAGAGACATGGCCTGGCTCTCACAACTCTGTCAGAGGAAACAATCTCTCCCTCCTGGTGCCCCCACAGAGCATACCTGAGGCAGGGCTTCCCACCCCCACCCCCAACCCCTCTTCCACACGCATGCCCTCAGGCCAGATCACTGCAACCCCCTCATCTAGAGCCAAGGCTAATGTGCTGTGGGCGAGGTGCAAGGCCCACTTGCACCTGGAGTGCTCTATGCAGTATTTCTTAATAATTGACACAATAACTAGAAAGTGATTATTTAATATTTTTACATAAGTTCAGGATAAGAAAGAACAAAGAATGGACAAGCAGGGAAATAGTGAAATAATGGCTGGCTTTATCTTAAAACTAGTTCGTCATGCTCTGATCAGACTATTTTGAAATCTTGATAATGTATTTTGACCACTTCAGGCATGTTTGAAAAGGTGACAGGATCGAAATATAGGCATAGGCTTTAGCTTTTGATATAAAAATATATTCTGAGGCAAAGGTTTAAAGACATCTTTAGGCAGGATGTACTTTTGAACTGCCTAGTGTTACACTGATCATGTAGCTCTGAAGCCATCTTGTAGTTGGATGCATTATTCTTTTTAATGTTTCCAGGATTCTACAGGAAATGAGAACACGTGATTATTCTTCTGCATGCCTCTAGGTGTGTGCTGTATACTGCTAAGTCAATCTGCAGCACCAAGTATAAGTCAACTATAACCACTGTTGCTGCGGCACTACTCACATTGAAGATATAAAATTACCCATTTATAAGACATCAGGAACATGATCCTGGACCATGCCTGATGGAATGGGTGGGTGAGTTAGGACGGAAAACTGAGGGAGTGTAGAAAAATAAAAGGTAAGTGAGTGTAAAGAGAGAATAAAGGTAAAAAATTTAATTGGAGAATCATTTGCTGATGAACTTTTACCTCTTAGACCATATGTGAACATTCTCTCTCAGCTTAATATCAATATCCAGAATCATTTCATTTTTTAAACCCTATATGGCTCTAGTGTTGGCAAGCAATATTCTACTAAATCACTGTATAACATACAAGTTGAACTAATTTAATGATTGATTCCATAGCATCTCAGCTTAGTTTCTCAAAACACTTTATTAGTACTCTTAAGCAATAATCCTACTCATGTATCTACTAGAACACTGTACCATTGCAGTTTTCAATGTTAACCCTGATTCTTGTTGGAAATTTCTGGTGCCAATCAAAGCCTTATAAATTCATCACCCAAACACCTTTCATCATGAAGGCCCTTCAGGCTTATCTGATTTTTAAATAAGAAGGAACCACACTGATTATACAATTTTATACCTCATAATTATACAACAATTTTAGAAATTTTCAGTCAACCCTGTACTGTGTGTGTGTGTGTGTGTGCGCGCGCGCGCGCGCGTGCGCGCGTGTGTGTGTGTGTGTCACCCTCCTGTCATCTCTTACACTCCTCTTTCTTTTGAGACCAAATCTTCCTATGTATATATTAGCTCTGGCTAATCTGGTACACACAAAATAACTCAGTTTATCTCAAACTCATGATTTTCCTACTTCAGTCTCCCCAGCCTTCCAAATTGTATTTATTGCACCTAAGACATTAAATCTATACAATCAATACTTAGGTCTCTTAACCACAATAGCAAAGGCTCACACAGCATTTCAGTACATTTCTCTTGCATAGGAGACTTTCATTTACCATCAAAGAGAGAGAATGAAGAAATCTGTGCAATCAATGTCTCACATGTAGATTTCCTTTAATCCTTCCAGCTCTCATAAAAAAAGAGACATGTCAATGTATCATCATATGAATTTTTGCAGGGTTTTTATTTCACTAATTTATTGAAGATGACATTTCTAAACTACATTGCAAAAGCAGCTCGGTTCCGATTGCAATCCCAGTCAGGAGTGAATTATTACTAATGCAGAAGACATGGACAGAGACCAACGAGAGTGAAATCTAGGAATGTATAGAGACACTAGGACTTTAATTGAAATTCATCTCAAGCTAAGAATAATAAAACCTGTATGCAAAGAAGGCGTATTAGAACAGTTGTTAGCAATGTAGATGTGCATTGAGAGAAGTCTGGGAATCTTCCTGGAACACTGATTTCTACATCTCTAGAATTCTTTCTTCTACAATGCCATCCCAGCACCAGTGACAGGGGCAGGCTGATTGAAAACATGTCTACAGACTTCCATGTTATCACTTTCACTTAATAAAACTGAAGTTTAGGGTAGTACATTGCACTGCTGAAACCCGACTCACCCGTTTCTGGTTCATCAACTATGTACAATGCCTTCACATCATGGTGACTTCGTTGGGATGTGTACCTGCCAAGTTCAAAGCCATTTTCCAAATGTTCTTTCTGTAGACATTGTCTCAGTTAAACATCCCAAAGAACCCCAAGGCAAATACCATAAATCACAATTTCTAAATGAAAGTTCGGAACGGGGCAACCTACCCCAGCAGTATAGCAAGCTAGTGACAGAGCTCATGGGTAATTTTTAGTCCACCAGATGCTTTTTCTAATGTCCTACATTACTTTTATTTCATCTTGCTTGTTTATCTTCTTCCCCTTTCCCTAATTAATGTCTCCTCATTATCCCAGCCACCCTTAGATCATTTTTACCCTATTATGTCCTTCTCTATTGTTCTTCAACTTGGCATCTCATAAAAACAGTTCACACACAGTTACAATATAACACAACATCCAGAGCATTGATTACTAAGTGATAGTTTCATTTCAACCTATCTCTGCTGTTATTTTTTTCTTTCATATTCTGAGATAGGCTCTCACTACACAGTTCTGCTGGTCTGGAATTCACTAGGAAGAACAGGCTGGGTTATAACTTGCAGAGTTCCTTTGGCCTCTACCTCCTGAGAGTTGGGCCAAAGAACTGCACTGCTATGCCTAACTAATGCAACTCCTTGTGCTCGGTTGTCACTGTACTGGGACACCTCTCCCTGTGCAATGATGTTTTACTCCCTAGGCAACAATGCTTTCAGTTCTATGGATAAAGTATATAACATTTAAATTTCTGAGAGTACTTCAACCTCAGGAGAGTTTCTGCAAGGCTAGAATTCCTTTCATGGTAAAACTTACAAATTGCCTGATGAACTGCACAATAACAAATTAGATGGTCAAGTTTTGACAATTAAATTGCATACAGCTCCAAACAACCTAATCACAAAACGGAAAATAGATAACACTAGAATGTGAATTCAGCTCAAGGAATGCCAGGGAAGATTTACAGTGTGCAGGCTATCACAGAAGACATAAATAATGTTTGGACTTGAGCTAGAGGTCAATTTAATAAATAAAGAGGCGTATAGATCTTACAATGCAAATACAATTGCTAATCTCCTTTTCAGGAATTTGGACGTCATTAAGCAATCTCTGACACCCTAACCCCAAGTCACCATCGAGAAGAAAAGGATTTTGACCTAGTTGATCATGCACAAATTATTTCAAACCTCAATTAAGCTAAGATACAGAGAGCATATATTTTAAAACCTTGAATAGTAAATATTGAGTACATAATACATTTCCTGTACAAATCTATTCCAAGATAACATAGAATACCCTTCTATAAATTAAAAAATATTTCAAATTATGAATAGGAAATACTTCCATCAAAACAACCAATGCTATGTTTCTGAACTCATAATTCAACAAAGAAAACATTTCTGGTAGAAAATATATCAAACACCAAAGAAGTGAATTATATCAATAAAGTGAGAGGAATAGGTTTTAGGCACAGTACTCCTGGCATACATCAAACTGTCCACATTTTGTTTCAAAAATCTATTATAAATTTCACTGGTAAAATTTGCAGCTTCTTTAACCTAATATGAAAACAACACATTCTAGCCCACAGGCTTCCATATTCACAACCGAAATGGGACCATGCCAAAGCAATGATAATTTATCCCTTTATGGCATTTTTCCTTGGAGGAAAGCACTTTATGGTTTCTTTTATTCTTCTGAAATTTAAGTGAAAATCAGAACACTTCTTGCTTTTTAAATTTGGAAGTACAAACAGTCCATAAGATGCTGTCAGTCAAATCAAAGAAATTGAACCCTGTTGAATTCACAGAGCCCGGGAGTCTGTGTCTGTTGCCAAAGGCCTTCCTGATTTAATCATTGTGATTTCATAAGTCTTGGGAAGAAGAATAAAAGAAAGCTTTTATTCTCGTGGCTGCTCCAATGAGGTTTTAATATTGAAGATATTAGGTCTTGCGGGATTTGCAGTGGAAGCCTTTAGCTAGCTACACCTCTAAGTTTTGAAGCTGTGAAGACTATCAAAGTAGGAAGAATGTAAAATGGCAAGCACCTTGATGCAAGGCCTTTGCAGCAGGATTTAATGTTAAATGAAGCCAACCTATTTCCACTTTGTAGTTTCAATAGGTGTCCAGAGGGGCCTTTTGCAAGTAAAACAAAATGAAAATAACAAAGACTGACAGATCATCTCATCAGGAAACCCTGGGTTTATTCAGTGGCTCAGTTTGGGCAAGTCCACATCAGAAAGCTCAAGAAATACTAAAGAAGTCTATTCTTCCAAAGCTCGTTGCCTCTCTCATCCAACAGTATACTCTAATGTATTCATTTTATCATTTCCTGAAATTAAACTTCACTTATATGCTTATACTTGAGAGCCAACATACTTGAAGAGGAGGAGGAGGAGGATGGCTCCAGAAGCATTAATATATTGCCTTAATACTTAAATGCAGTATTTTGTACTAATTATTCTAGAATAAATTAGCTTGTAGGCAAAAGGTCCCCAATGGAGGAGCTGGAGAAAGAACCAAAGGGGCTGAAGGAGCTTTCAGCCCTGTAGGAGGAACAAAAATATGAACCATCCAATACCCCCCTCCCAGAGCTCCTGGGGACTAAACCACCAACCAAAGACTACACATGGAGAGACCCATGGCTCCAGCTGCATATGTAGCAGAGGATGGCATTGTTGGACATCAAAGGGAGGAGAGGCGCTTTGTCCTGACAAGACTTGATGCCCCAGTATAGAGGAATGCCAGGACATGGAAGTGGGGGGGTTAGGATGGTAAGCAGTGGGAGGGATGATGGGATAGGGATTTTTGGAGGGGAAACCAGGAAAGGGGATAACATTTGAAAGGTAAATAAAGAAAATATCTAATAAAAATGAAAATAAAATAGAAAAAAATTAAATAAATAAGATAAAATAAGATAAAATCATCCTGCACAAAAGACATAAAAAATTAGCTTGCAGGGAAATCTTTTCTGGATATCTATCCAATATTAGGGTATAAGCTAAATTCTGAGAATTAGACCAAGATTAAACAAGGTATAGTCCTGCCTACAAATGATCACTGCAGTCTACCTGTCAAAAAAAACAGAAACAAAAAACTACTGAATTCTTATTAAGCCTGGATTAACCAGAAGACAGTGTTATTGGAGATTCTGATTCACTTTACTCAGTAGGGGCTCAAACTGATTCTAAAGAATTGAAGGAGGAACTGATATTGGAGGGTGATCAGGACCAACTGTGCAACACTATTTTTTCTCTGAAGAAATGCAAAGCATGTCTACTCACTCCAGATAGAGAAACGAAGGAAAATCAAAGTGAGGCATCTCTAAAAGACTGACATTAAAACTGAAGCTTAGATAAAATGAAGAAAGAAGTTGGTCAAGAGGAAACCAGGAAGCATGTGTTAGGCACTGGCAATTACAAGCACAAGGGCCCTGAGTCCACCTCCAATAGTTAGAAGTGAGACAGTGAATCTGAGAAAGAAGCAGGAACTTAGTGTCTTAGTCAAGGTTTCTATCCCTGCACAAACATCATGACCAAGAAGCAAGTTGGGGAGGAAAGGGTTTGTTCAACTTACACTTCTGCATTGCTGTTCATTACAAAAGGAAGTCAGGACTGGAACTCAAGCAGGGCTGGAAGCAGGAGTTGATGCAGAGGCCATGGAGAGATGTTCCTCACTGGCTTGCTTCCCCTGGCTTGCTCAGCCTGCTCTCTTATAGAACCCAAGAATACCAGGCCAGGGATGGCACCACCCACAAGGGCCCCCTCCACCCTTGATCACTAATTGAGAAAATGCCCCACAGCTGGATCTCATGGAGGCACTTCCCCAACTGAAACTCCATTCTCTGTAATAACTCCAGCCTGTGTCAAGTTGACACACAGAACCAGCCAGTACACTTAGTATCCATCAGATGGGTATCAAAGTTGATCTAGAAAATATAGTGTTTCCAGAACCACAAATGTTCTTCCTGTGGCTTTCCTTGGCTATTTACATCCTCTTCTTATATGCCAAGAACAATATTTTTTGTTCTCATTTTTAATTTATTTTGTTCAAGACTGATATAGAAATGGAATCATAAGTAAACAGTTCTTTTGAGATAGTCATCTTCAACCAAATGTTATTCTCCTGAGATTCACAAGATTGTTGGATATAACATTCATGTGCTTCCTTTATTCATGACATTAGAAGTTGTTTAACCACCTGGAGTAAAGGATATCTTTGTAGTAAAATTGCATAAGCGTTCATGTACAGATTTTTTTTCATGAACATTTTTTTTTAACTCTTTATCTAAATGTATACAAGGCGTTACTGGTTTACACTGATTCTGCCTGTTTAGAGTTAAGAATGTCTTCCATGCCTTCCAGAGTAGCTAGAATATTCTACATCCCCTCCAGCATTTAATTAATAACATAGTTTTTCCATTTTCTCACTGTAATTTTTGTTACTATTATTTTATTTTAGCCTTTCTGAGATGAGTAGCTAAGGTCTGTGTATCTTTTCCATAGAAATGCTCATCTTTATCCATTATCCACTTGAATTTTTGTTTCATGTTTGAAATTTGAGAGTTCTTTATATACCTATCGACTAATCTTTTGATGACATGTGTCTCAATCTGTTATCTGTTCAGCATCTTCACAATGTTTTTTTTTTTCCTCAGAGCAAAGAATCAAAATTTTAGTGATATTCAGTGTCTTAATGTTTTCTTTTAAGTGTAATAACGCCAATTCTAAGAACTCACGGCCTAAATAAAGATCTTGAAAAGTTTCGCACTGTAGTAAACTGTTGTAACTATGTTTTCTACTTGTCTGTTATTATTTATTTGTGGCTTTTTCATTAATTAATTTATTTATTCACTTTATATCCTGATCACAGCCCCCTCTCTTCTCTCCTCTCAGTCCCACCATCCTACCCCCTTTCCCTAATTCCTGCCTTCTTCTCAGAGAAGGGGCTCCCCACGTACAAACTTGACATTTCACATCAAATCTCATCAGGACTAAATGCATCCTCTCCCACTGAGACCAAATAAGAGAGCCCAGCTAGAGGAAAGGCATCCAAAGGCAGCAGTGTCTGAGTACAAGACAGCCATTGCTCCAATTATTGGGGGAACCATTTGAAGACCAAGCTTCAGATCTGTTAATAGATTTATGGGACCTAGGTCCAGTCCATGCATGCTATTCAGTTGGTGGTTCTGCTTCTAGGAGCCCCCATGGGCCCAGGTTAGTTGGCTCTATAAGTCTTCTTACAGTGTCCTTGACCCTTCCAGTTCCCTCAAGTTTTCCTGGGACCATGCCACAAGACTTTGAGCTCTGCCCAATATTTGACTGTGGGTCTCCGCATCTGTTTCCATCAGCAGCTGGATGAAGCCTCTCATATGACATTTATGCTAGGCTCCTGTCTGCAAGCATAGCAGTATATCATTAATGGTCTCAGTGACTGGTTTTCTCCCTTGGGTGGGGGATCTCAAATTGGGCCAGTCATTGGTTGGTCATTCCCTCCATCTTTGTTCCATTGTTATCCCTGAACATTTTGTATGCAGAGAAAATTTTGAGTTGAAGGTTTTGTGGGTGGGTTGGTGTGCACCTCCCTCCACTGATGTCCTGCCTAGTTACAGGAAGGGGCCACTTCAAGTTTAATGTCCCCCACTGCTAGGAGTTTCAGCTAGGGTCACCCTAATATCCTTCCAGGAGCTTCCAGTTTTGCTTCTCTCTTCCAGCCCTTTCATCCCCAACCAGACTCTTTTCCCCACACCCTCTCCTACCCATTTCCCTTTCCCCATCCTCTTTATATGTTTATTTTATCTCCCCTTCTGTGTGAGATTCAAGCATCATTCCTTGGGCCCTTGTTATTTAGCTTCTTTGGGTCTGTGCGTTGTAGCATGGTTATCCTGCACGTTAGGACTAATATCCAGTTATAAGTGAGTATATCTGTTTGGGTCTAAGTAACCTCACTCAGGATGATATTTTCTAGTTCTATCTATTTGTCTGCAAATTTGATGATGTCCTTGTTTTTAATGCATCAACAGTAGTCCAATATATAAAAGTACATTTTTTTAAATCCATTTTTTGATTGAGGGTCGTCTGTGTTGTTTCCAGATTCTGACTACTATGAAAAAAAGCTGCTATGAATAAAATTAAATAAGTACCCTTGTGGTATAGTAGGGAATATTTTGGGTATATCTCCGGAAGTGGTATAGCTGAGTCATGAAGTAAAGCTATTTCCAGTTTTCTCAGACACATCCAGGTTAATTTGCAAAATTATCATCCCAGTTTGTACTCCCAGCAGCAATGGGTGGGTGTTCCCCTTGCTCTGCACCCTTGCCAGAATGTGCTGTCCCTTGAGATTTTCATCTTAGACATTCTGAATGATGTAAGATGGAATATCAGAGTGGTTTTGAATTACCTTTCCCTTATGAATAAAGATGTTGAACATGTTTCTAAGAACTTCTTGGCCATTAGAGATTCCTCCATTGAAAATTTTCTTTTTAGCTCTGTACCCCTTTTTGAATTGGGTGAGTTGTTGGTGTTTGTAAGACAGATACTATTTGTGTAGTTACAAAAATATTCTGGCAATGAATTGAAAATGTTATTCTTTCTCCATCAGATTTATTTTGTACTTAATTCAAACATTAGTTCCATTCCCATTCATGAGCTTATTTTGTGATACTCTTTTCTATTTTAGTGACTTATGTCTACCCAACAATAATGCAATCTAATGTTAATTAAAACTGATATTGAGTCATTGTCACAGGTTTCTCTTATTTTATTTTTTAATTGCTTTAGCCCTTTGGGTCCATTATTTCCATATATATTTTAAAATATCTTTGTATATTCTTTCCAAACCAGATTTGGGTTTTTGTGTTTCTTGGGGAAGCAGTCTGAAATCTTTCCTTTGACATGAGAATGGGTATCATTATCCTTTCTGACTGTTTCAATCCATGAACACACAATGACTCTGCATTAATGTAGGTCTCCACTTATCAGTATTCTATAATTCCAACCACTCAAGTTCTGAACTGTTTGTTTTCTACTACTTTCTTTTCAAGTGACTTTTATGGTATTGAAATTTGAGTGCTTGCACATGTTTCCACACTAGTTTCAAGCAATGCCATCAATTTTGAAGTTGTACAGGATTTTTCTCTTTGCTCGACCTACTTACAACTGAGCAGTGAATTAAAATGTGATTTTAATAGAGCTTCTTTTCATCTTCCTGAGAAGGAAAGGGAATATTGTGTCATTACTAATAGGTAGAGGTTGAATTCTTACCAAATTCTTGTTGAGTTCTTGATACTCTGACCCCTGGCAGGGGTGAGAGTCAAGGCCTTGACTTGACTTCTCCATCAACACATTGAGAGATTTAGAAATTTCATTATCACTTAACTTAGATGAGTGTCTAGATTCCAACCCAACACCCAGATTTTACTAGCTTGAATAGAACATTTTCTGAGGAAGATGGGTAAAATAACATAACTATTTTATAAAACCATCCATCCTGCCAGGTTGCCCTTTTCTATATCTATTGGCCAGAGGAAGAACATATTTGCTTTGCTTGGTTTTGTTTTGTGACTGTGTTGACATTTTCAAATTCTAAACACTTCCAACTCTAAGTTATCTGAGATTTAAAAAAAAAAGAAACCCACATATCTCTTACAATCTCATGATTTCTGAGATTCCACATCTCTCCACATTTCAGAGTTTTTTTCTGTATCTTTTGCATGTATTATCTAGGAGGGTTATTGTCATTAGCAAAACAAACATGTCTACTACATCTTTATAGAAGCAGAAGCTTCACATCCCTATTGCAGAAGCTCCTACTACTTTGCTATGGGGGAGTTAGAGAATTCTCTGACAGTTCAAGGTCTTACATCCCAGGCAGAGTTCCCCATGAGAATCCATGAGAAACACTGCAGCTTCCTAGTTAAAAATTTTTTCATTTTATTTGTTCTTTTGATATATTATTTGACTATAATTCTCATAACTTACTTGCTATATTTAAAACAAGTCCAATGGGGCTGTGTGATAAATTAGTTGTAGAGGAAGGAAGAAAGGCCTTTGAGATAACTCTGAAGTTGAAGCTGACCAGTGATGCTCCTGATTGACATGTGAAAGAGATCTGTGAGTGTTCATAAAATAAGCCAAAAGTTTATTATAGACATGTTGACTAATGGATATCAATGTGTACAATATCAAATATTAATAAACATCTGGAGGTTAAGATGATAATAGGGACATAGGTCATGGTCAGGAGTCATCAGTCATGTAGTGTGTAGCAACTACAGCTTCATAGCCAGATGGCTATAGGCAACAAAAAGAATAGTTATCATTTTCTGGCCTTCCAGCAAATGATACTTGTTGGAAATAATTGTGGAAAAATGCAACAGGAAAGGAATTATGTAAACTGAAAGCAGAAATACTGTGAGACAAATCACAGCATCTGATGTCTCGTGGATCATACTGGAAAACATCGGGCCCTCAGAAATTCTTCATAGTTCAAGTTTGTTTCTGTCCACCCATAGCTTTTGAAAATCCTATGATAATGTATTTATGCCCACATGCTTCCTCAAATGAACTGAGAATCAAAAGTTACAGTGAGTTCAGCTCACTGCCACGCAAGTACTTTCCTGAGGCAGGACTTAAAATATGCTAATAGGAATGGAAAACCACTAAATTTATTTTATGTCCATAAGATTCACACTGAAATATTCATCTTCAGCTGTGTATCCCTATCTTTATGTTTAATTTAATGAAACCGAAGGCATTTGAATAAAAAGTTGAAAATTTATAATAAACAACTGTTTGTCATGACAATTTATTACCGGTATGCTGTGTGCCCGTGGATATAATTTTATGGTGTTCAGATGCAAACATACAGCATTATCTTTCATATCTGTAAGTACTCTCTTCTCTGCCTCTGCTCCTCTCCCTAGATAATTTCCTGAGTCCTTTGTTTTCTGTACAGCTGTGAGAATGGTAAAGAGCTGAGACCCTCTAACTCTTAAGTTCTCGAACTTTTCTGAATAATGGACAATGCTGGACAACAAACTTGTTAAGTTAAACCAGAAATTATCAATAGATTCTCCCACTCCTCAGTGAAAGCAGGAAAGATGAAGAAGGCTCCTGAGCTCTTGGCTGACCTTTATCACTTGGAATATTTGTGGGGAACATTTACCCCATCAACTAATCTTTTCCTTGTTGCTACTGATAAAGATTTATTCAGGGCACCATTAGATAAATTCAACTTATAAAAAGCCAATGAAAAGGAATCTTTTCACCTTTGGAGTGTAATTTAGGTGTGATCTTTCAGGTAACAGTTACCATCCTTGTCAAGAAAAAGGCCTGTGTCCTCCAACCACTGACCTAAACACAGGATAGGGAGTTTGTGAGGTCTTGAAGTAGCCCCATCCAGATCCTATGCCTCTACTTTAAGAGTGTTTTATGTGTATTCAAGGCACTGGTATGTCTCAGCACTTCTGCAGACCCTATAGACTTATCTCCCAGAGTCTACACTTTGTATGACCTTATATAAGCATCTCGAAGTCTGAAGTGAAGCCAAGGATGATTCTTTGCAGAAGATTGGGCATTACATCAAACTTGAAGTGAATTTTCAGGTGACTATAAACATATATTTATCGAACTATAAAGACCGAATGTGTGTTATTTGGCATTTCCTGTCTTGCCTAATTACTTTTGAGAATGTAGAGAGCAAGTGCCTCCCCATGTTTGTCTTCCAAGCATTAAAGGTAAAGCTCTACTTGATAGGCCTATTTTTAATGATGAATATATCTCTACAAATATTTGCTGATTATTAATCAGATTATTTGTTTTCAAAGAGAGTAGAAGGCAAAAATATCTCAATTGTGAACCTTTAAAGAAATCTGCAAACAAATCACCAAGGGAAGAAAAAAGGAAAAGGAATATCCATAAAATGTATAGAACAGAAAATAGCTCAAGCCTCTGGGAGGGAGTTTATCCAGGAAGCCCTCCTTTTGGTCCTGGTATGTGAACTGTCCCATCCCTGGTCTCATGTATCATCAAATGTTGACCATTCTAGCACTCACAGCATAAAGTAATCACCACGACCTAATTCTGAACTTATGCATCTAAATCCTCCCACAAGCTAGATTAATAGCAAGGAAAGATAATTTTCTGGTTTTCCATTGTCACTGGGAATCTATCATAACATAGAATGGTTCATCAATGAACATGTTTTGATAAACTAAATCAAATCACATAAATAAGTAAATAAATGAATAATTCTTTGTCTATCAAAAGTTCACCTGAAGCAAAGAAAATTATTTGAATCATCCTATGCTAATCTATTTAAAGAAAACTCTTTCAATGTAGAATCTGGTGAGGCCAGATTCTTTGTGTAAATACTGAGTATGGGTTTCACAGATCATTTATGTAGCTGTCATAGGGAGCTCCATGACCATCTTCGAAATGTTGTGGCTAAAGCACATGGCAATCATCCAAAGCTCTTTTGTGGTTTTGGAATGAGATAGTCAAAAGGCTCTGTGAGAGCAACTTGTGTCTGCTCTACAGTACTTGGGACAGGTCTCAGTGGAGACTGGAAAGGTCTGCCTTGAGAGAGGCATCTAAGCACTCATTTGTTTGTATGTCAAGAGTCCCTGCCAACTGTTGACTGGGACTCAGCTGTGGGTTCATTTGAGTCTGTGTGCAAAACACTTAACCATTTACCTATCCTTGTGTTTTTCTCTTTCTTTGCAGCATAGAGTTGGTGTCTAAGGTCAAGAATCCCAGAGTTAGCAGGCTATATTATATGCTTTTCTCCATCCTAGCTGCAAAAATCATGTAGCCAGTCAAATGGAAGAGCACTGTAGAAAAGTATATACGAAGAAAGACTTCTGCACTCTACACGAACGAGACAATGTTTACTCTGGCTGTAACAGTTCACATCCTCAAACTCATAAAACATCCTTTCCATCAAAATGTCAAAGCTTCCTTCTATGACAACAATGTCTCAATGTGCATAACAATGTGCTAAATGAGGGTGGATGTGGTTCCTTGGTAGACATTTCTCAAATACATCCCTAAAGAACTCTACATCACAATGGAGAAATGTGACTAAGTAGGCAGATTCCACATCCACTTATTGAGCAGGAATGTCTGTATAAGCCTGGGTAGTAGTAGTGGAACAAACAGATTACACTTCAGCTACTACTCAAAAGGCAGAAAAGAAGCTGGAGCAAATTCCTAGACAATAAAGTGTTTATGGCACAAGAATGAGCGCATGAATCCTCACCTCCAAAGTGCACATAAAAAGACGGGCACACCCACTTGCATCTGTAACCCCAGAACTGAGAAGGGGACAAAGGCATGAAGTTCCCTGGTGCTCACTGGTCAGCCTGTCCAGCCAAATAAGTACACTCCAAAGTCTGCAGAAATTCTGGATGGCCTTTCCTTCAGCCTCTGCTCCATTCTTTGTCCCTTCATTTCCTTTAGACAAGAGCAATTCTGGGTTAAAATTTTTGAGATGGGTGGGTGGTCCCATAGCTCTTTCTTTTTATTTATTCCTTGTTTTTACAGTCCAGACTTTATCTCCCTCCTTGTCCAACCTCCAACTGTCCCACATCCCACACCTCCTCCCCCCATGTCCAAGAGGATGTCCCCAGCCCCTATGCCTGACACACTAGACCTCCCAATTCCCTGGATCCTCCAGTCTCTTGAGGGTTAGGTGCATCTTCTCTGACTGAGTCCAGACCCAGCAGTCATCTGCTGTATATATGTGTTTGGGGACCTCATAATAAACTGGTGTATGCTGCCTGATTGCGGGCTCAGTGTCTGAGAGATTTCGGGGGTCCAGGTTAGATCAGATTACTGGTCTTCCTATAAGGTCACCCTCCTCCTCAGCTTCTTTCAGCTTTTCTCTTATTCAACTACAGAAGTCACCAGTTTCTGTCCATTGGTTGGGTATAAATATCTGCTTCTGACTCACCTGCTTGTTAGACCTTACAGAGGGCAGTCATGATAGGGCTCTGTTTGTCTTTCTTAAGGGCTACTGGGCTTTAACTAACCTTCTTTTTAGTGTCCTTCCATCTTCAGACTTCTATTAAGGTAGAGCACCTACAAAATTGTTTAGTTTAATTGGATCCCTATTCCCATAGCCCCATTTTCTCCTGAATTACTGAGAGTTGTAAGATGAAATAAATCCATTCCTCCCCCGAGTTACTTTTAGTCATGCTGTTTTATTGCAGTAGAAACCTTAACCAAGACAATGCCTAATGTTGATTTCTGTCCACACTCCTCAAAGGGGGTTGTGGGAGGGCAGGGGAACAAATGGGAGAAACATGGTGGTCACTCATAGAAATTCTGAAATACATCTTGACACATATTGTCAATTCCTTGCCTAAAACTCAGACACAATTTTAGAGAGATAATTCTCTACAATTCCTAGTTCTTTTTTGGACTGCAAATCCTTTATGTAAAAGCCAGCTTATAAGTGCAACTCATAATGGTTTGTGCTTTCTGGACTGCAAGTCCTTTATATCTTTCATGTAAAAGCTAGCTCATGAGTGCAATTCACAATGGTTTCACCCAGTAGAACTTGAGCAAAATGGGACCAAATGTCCCTCTTTTTTTGTATTCTGTTCCCTTCAGTCCAGGGTAATGGTTTTTCCATAAAAAGAATGTGCTTTAAATTCCCGTGAGTTGTACTATGAAATTTTGGGTGTTTGTGTTATATATCTAAGGCCATAAGCATAAATCCTATCTCAGCAAGTTTCTCTCTATCATGACCTGATAAAAGGCTGCTGTGGTTGGACAGGTATCAAAATGTAGAAACCTTATCAGTCAGTACAGAGAGCTAGGCACACCCTTGGTACCCCTTATGGGACATTAATCTGTCCAATTCTACGACAATTCTATTTTATCTCTTCCTGAGGAAGAGATCATATGGTCATATTCTTGGCTTTATTTTTTTAACCATAATTTTCTGACAGTGACCTGGGTTATATCTGAGCTAAAATTCTTTTTTCTTGATTTTAGAATCATTATCTGTCCACTTGAAGAGGTGAGAATCAAAATGGGTTGCTTTGAGATGCAATGAATTGTAGGTCCCTCATTTAACCATCTTTCCTTCGAGGTCTCTTTTTTCTATCACATTTTATCAGGAGCACTGAGAAGAGGCTCACCAGCATTCTCAATATGCTGCCTAGAAAGGCCTTTAACTAGATCATGAAGTTCATTAGATACACTTACTGCTTCCATGAACCACAAGTGGAAAGGCTACTAAAATTTCTCCTAATCTTACCTAGGGTTCATTTGTTTCTAGATCTCAATAACATTTGATTCATTCCTTGTATCACTAACTAATGGCTTGAGAGTGGTCATTTGTGCTTCTGATGTTAACTTAGTTTGAAGTCATTTAGGCTTTGCCTAGCTCTTTCTTAAGGGCTACTAGGCTTTAGCAAACCATCTCCTTTGTGTCCATTCATCTATAATCCTCTACTGAAGCAGAGACACCTACAAAATTTTTAGCTTAATTGAGTGACTATTCCCATAGCCCAAGTCTTTCCTGAATTACTGTTGCCTAGCAACAAATCACCCTAATATCTATTAGTGACTTTACTGTAACTTGGTATCTATATATCAGTAATTTGGACAGCATAAGAAAGATGGTGTACTTCAGATTCACAGTGTACAAAGTTTTGATTGGCAAATTCAAATGTTGGAGCAATTTGAAGGACAAGCTATTAGATCATCCAAATCTTTGCTCGCCTAGATATTTTGACGTTGTTGCTCATCATCACCTGGGATACTGCCTGTATTACTCAGTAAAAGACCTACTCATGATCTCATCTTTTGGAATTATTCTTCAAACATAGTGACTGGGATCAAGAATAAACTCCTTTGTCATTCATGACCTACCTGTGGTATCCACATAATGTGTCATAACTGCCTTAGCCAACAGCATTCCTAGAGTTAAGGGCAGGTAGCAGAGATAACCATCTCCTAAAGCACTAAATTTCCAATGGGAGAAGTGCCTATAGCACATTATAAGAAGTACGACTGCTAAGGAAAATATTGTTGTTGCCATTTTGGAAAACACAAACTGCCATCAATATTAAATGAAAAGAAATTATTTAGGCCTATATACAGCACAAGTACCAAGTGTCATGAAATCTAGTTTCTCTGTTTTTGGGGGGTTTTTCGTTTTGTTTTGTTTGTAAAATTGTAACATTGAGGAGGTAATTTAAGCCTTGTACTACAATCTACTTCTACTAGATTATAAAAATAGTTCAGAGTGGCTTTAAAGAACTCACTTAAGTAAATTAATGTCATATATTCTGTATAATAAAACACATAAAATTCAAAGTGGAGAGATGGCTCATACACAGTGCTTATGTATTTGAGCAGATTTCAGTTCACAACAATAGCATGTAATTCCAAGCCCTGAGCACACCACACCTCTGATCTCCCCATTTGGGCACCTGTTCTGACAGGTATATACAGAGGTATAAAGATACACATAGACTTATAATAAACATAATTTAAAAATAAGAATAAATATTAAAAATCCTTAAACTTCTATAATTATTCATCTCTTCGACTATCTATAATAGCCTAGTTATCAATATTATTTTATTCTTTGGGGGAAGTTGTAGAAATACAAGAGATGGCCCCTTTCTTTTCATAGCTCTCTGGGAACTTTGAACTAGCGTAGTAAGTATTCAGCCCAAAAAAGAAATAGGTATGTCAAAAGCCGACACATTCACTGGAAGTAACAGAGATATGCAGTGTAATTACTACAAATTTGTTTCAGACATTTATTGATCTTAAGAGTTCAGAGTCTATAATGCCATTCTCACCCAAAATGGATCATTGATATTTCATAACTTGAATACTGACAGATTATCACACTATTGTATTTAGTTCTGTCAAAGTTTGAATAATTATATTTATGGCAGTTGCTTCTAGAATGTTTCATATGTTTTTGTAAGTAATATTGAAGTCTAATTTTGAAGGGTTCATTTGTCAACAGAATACTTTTTAAAATCTAATTTCAGAAAGGTGATGTGAATGTAAGATGCACATAAAACCTATTCACTTACACTGTTGCCTTGAAAACAATATGCTACTTTTAACTGATGACTGAGCCTATACCTAAAGGTGAGTATTTTACATGCCAACAATAGGATAAAAAATAATAAAGGTGAGAAACCAAATCTCTGAGAAGAGCTCTACATATATGCATAATTAACCTTAACTATTAACCTATTTTAGAAAATTGTTAAAGATTTTAAACATTTTAACATTATTTTTAAATTTCTTCTTTATTTTAAAATGAAACACACAAAATTGCACATCATAATGTGTGACCCTAAAACACAAATTTAATTTAGAAAACAAATTTAATTCCTAGAGAGATACCCCAATAACTGAAACATTCGAAATGTTTTTATGTCACAAACCAAAAATATAACAAGGATCTCATTACTTAAAAGAAAATGTCTGGGGGAGCAGCGGCAGCGGCGGCGGCAGCAGCAATAGCAGCAGCGGCTGGTCCAGAGGAAGGGCCATCAGCAGTAGAACCAAGCTGACAGGGTCCAGGCAGACCCTGCGCCCACGACCACTGGCCATCGCTGGCCAGCCAGGCTGCAAGCTGCGGAGGATTTACGGCGCCTTTCACCATGCAGAAGCAACTTCAGAACTCTGCCTCCTGCCAGTCAGTTACAAGGCCTCCATATTGGTTCAAGGTCGCCAGAGAAATCAGACAGACTGAGAGGTACGCAAATACAACGGAGACCAACATCGCAGGGGGTCTAAGCCCGACGGGCGTTGGCCTGCACCCAGGCACTGAGCTGGTCTGGGGGCCACCGGTGTGCAAACCCGGCCAGGAGGTTGTTTGCCCAGGCCAGCGCGAGCACCGCCGCCATTTTGCCTACGGGAAGCCAGAGAGTCCTAGCAGGCAAAACCAAACTGGCTAACAGGCATAGCCCAAGGCAGACATAGCAGGGGTCTCAGACGGTCAGGCCCTGGACTGCCCCCAGACCCTGGGCTGCTCAGTGGGCCATCTGTGTGCCAACCTGGCCAGGAGGTTGCTGCCCAGCAGACTCTCCCAGCACTCTCAGGGAGCGCGCGCACGCTGCCATCCTAGCCACCTGACAGACCAAATTAACACTCACAGCTGAGGGGAACTTTGCCCCGACATTGGCCTGCCAGGCTTTTGCCTAGACTCAGGGCCTGAGCAGCTAGGCTAGCCTTGTGTGCACCAACCTGGTTGGGAGTTCCACTGCCCAGCAGAATGATCAGCACACAGAAAAGGTACCTGCAGCATACAGCCTCAGCACTCCCTGAAGGAGCAAACGGGCACCATCTGGTTCACAGACACAATCTGGGGCAAAGAACACTAGGGCTGCAAGGGCACCCAAGAGGAGGACAGCACATCAGCAATCTGCAACAGGGGAAACCCTGCCATCCAGTGTTGCAGAAATAGCCCTAGAGCCTCTCAGGAGGCTGAAACACCAGCCAGAGACAAGACCAATTAGCTCCAGAGAACAAGATGGCAAAGGGCAAACACAGGAACGCTACTAACAGAAATCTAGGCAATATGGCGGCATCTGAACCAAACTCTCCAACATCAGCAAGTCCAGGTTATGCCAACACACCAGAGAAACAAGATTTGGATTTAAAATCACTGTTCATGATGCTGCTAGAAGAACACAAAAAGGACATGAATGAATCTCTTAAAGAAATATAGGGGAACATGAATAAGATAGAAACCCGTATAATGGAAACACAAAAATCACTTAAAGAAATGCAGGAGAACAAGGCCCAAGAGATAGAAGCCAATAAAGAAGAAAGGCAAAAAAAAAAAAAAAATGTAAAGAAATGCAGGAGAACTTGAGTCAACAGGCAGAAGTCATGAAAGAGGAAACACAAAAATCTCTTAAAGAATTACAGGAAAACACAAACAAATGATGGAACTGAGCAAAACCATCCTGGATCTAAAAACAGAAGTAGAAACAACTAAGAAATCACAAAGGGAGACAACTTTGGAGATAGAAAACCTTGAGAAGAAATCAGGGGCCAAAGATGCAAATATAAACAACAGAATACAAGAGATGGAAGAAAGAATCTCAGATGCTGAAGATACCATAGAAACCATTGACTCAACTGTCAAAGAAAATGCAAAATGCAAAAAGCTTGTGTCCCAGAATATCCAGGAAATCCAGGATACAATGAGAAGACCAAACCTAAGGATTATAGGTATAGATGAGAGTGAAGATTTACAACAGAAAGGGCCAGCAAATATCTTCAACAAAATTATGGAAGAAAACTTTCCTAACTTAAAGAGAGAGATGCCTATGAATATACAAGAAGCCTACAGAACTCCAAACAGACTGGACCTGAGCAGAAATACCTCCCGTCACATAATAATCAAAACCCCAAATGCACTAAACGAAGAAAGAATATTAATGGCAGTAAGAGAGAAAGGCCAAGTAACATATAAAGGAAGACCTATCAGAATCACAGCAGACTTCTCGCCCAGAGACCATGAAAGCTAGAAGATCCTGGAAAGATCTCATGCAGACTCTAAGAGAACACAAATGTCAGCCAAGACTAGTATACCGAGCAAAACCTTCATTCACCATAGATGGAGAAACCAAGATATTCCATGACAAAGCCAAATTTACACAATATCTTTCCACAAACCCAGCTCTGCAAAGCTGGGAAGAAATAATAGGAGGAAAACTCCAATACAAGGAGGGAAACTACAGCCTGGAACAAGCAAGATAGTTACCTTCCTTCATCAAACCCAAAAGAAGATAACCACTAAAATATAAAAAGAACATCAAAAATGACAGGAAGTAATAATCACTATTCCTTAATATCTCTTAACATCAATGGTCTCAATTCCCCAATAAAAAGACATAGACTAACAGACTGGATAAGGAAACAGGACCCTACTACAATTTGCTGCATACAGGAGACACACCTCAGTGTCAAAGATAAAAACTACCTTAGAGTAAAAGGCTGGAAGACAATCTTACAAGCAAATGGTCACAGGAAACGAGCAGGAGTAGCCATTCTAATATCAGATAAAATTCACTTTCAACCTAAAGTCATCAAAAGAGACACAGAAGGACACTTCTTGCTGGTCAAAGGAAAAATACAACAAGAAGAACTCTCAATCTTGAACATCTATGCGCCAAATGCAAGGGCACCCTCATTCATAAAGGAAACTTTACTAAAGCTCAAAGCACACATTGCACCTGACACAATAATTGTGGAGGACTTCAACACTCCACTCTCCTCAATGGACCGATCAGGAAAACAGAAACTAAACAAGGACACAGTAAAACTAATTGAAGCCTTGGACCAATTGGATTTGACTGATATTTATAGAACATTTCACCCTAAAGCAAAAGAATATACCTTTTTCTCAGCACCTCATGGTACCTTCTCCAAAATCGACCATATAATTGGACACAAGGCAGACCTCAACAAATAAAAGATGATCGAACTAATCCCATGCCTTCTATCAGATCACTATGGTGTAAGAGTGGTTTTCAATAGCAAAAAAACAACAGAAATCCCACATACACATGGAGGCTGAATAATACTCTACTCAATGACACCTTGACCAAAGAAGAAATAAAGAAAGAAATCAGAGACTTTTTAGAATTTAATGAAAATGAAGGCACAACATACCTAAATCTTTGGGACACAATGAAAGCAGTGCTAAGAGGAAAACTCATAGCCCTGAGTGCCTCCAATTTCCTTGACAGATACCAAATACCAAAATTAAATCAGGACCAAATAGATCATCTACACAGTCCCATAACCCCTAAAGAAATAGAAGGAGTCATAGAAAGTCTTCCAACCAAAAAAAGCACAGGACCAGATGGTTTCAGTGCAGAATTCTATCAGACCTTCAAAGAAGATCCAGAAATGAACCCACACCCTATGGCCACTTGATCCTTGACAAAGGGGCTGAAAACATCCAATGGAAAAAAGATAGCCTTTTCAATAAATGGTGCTGGTTCAACTGGAAGTCAGCATGCAGAAGAATGCAAATGGATCCATCCTTGTCTCCTTGTACTAAGCTCAAATCCAAATGGATCAAGGACCTCCACATAAAGCCAGACATTCTGAAGCTAATAGAAAAGAAACTGGGGAAGACCCTTGAGGACATTGGTACAGGGAGAAAGTTCCTGAACAGAACACCAATAGCGTATGCTCTAAGAGCAAGAATTGACAAATGGGACCTCATAAATTACAAAGTTTCTGTAAGGCAAAGGACACCATCAAAAGGACAAATCGGCAACCAACAAATTGGGAAAAGATCTTCACCAATCCTACATCAGATAGAGGGCTAATATCCAATATACATAAAGAACTCAAGAAGTTAGACTCCAGAAAACCAAACAACACTTTTAAAAAATGGGGTACAGAGTTAAACAAAGAATTCTCACCTGAAGAACTTCGGATGGCGGAGAAACATCTTAAAAAATGCTCAACTTCATTAGTCATTAGGGAAATGCAAATCAAAACAACCCTGAGATTTCAACTTACACCAGTCAGAATGGCTAAGATTAAAAATTCAGGAGACAGCAACTGTTGGAGAGGATGTGGAGAAAGAGGAACACTCCTCCACTGCTGGTGGGGTTGCAAATTGGTAAAACCACTCTGGAAATCAGTCTGGCGGTTCCTCAGAAAATCAGGCACCTCACTTCCAGAAGATCCTGCTATACTACTCCTGGGCATATACCCAGAGGATTCCCCACCATGTAATAAGGATACATGCTCTACTATGTTCATAGCAGCCCTATTTATAATTGCCAGATGCTGGAAAGAACCCAGGTATCCCTCAACAGAAGAGTGGATGCAAAAAATGTGGTATATATACACAATGGAGTACTATTCAGCCATTAGAAACAATGAATTCATGAAATTCTTAGGCAAATGGATGGAACTAGAGAACATCATACTAAGTGATGTAACCCAGACTCAAAAGGTGAATCATGGTATGCACTCACTAATAAGTGGATATTAACCTAGAAAATTGGAATACCCAAAACATAATCCACACATCAAATGAGGTACAAGAAGAAAGGAGGAGTGGCCCCTTGTTCTGGAAAAACTCAGTGAAGCAGTATTCGGCAAAACCAGAACTGGGAAGTGCGAAGGGGTGGGTGGGAGGACAGGGGGAGAGAAGGGAGCTTACGGGACTTTCGGGGAGTAGGGGGCTAGAAAATGGGAAATCATTTGAAATGTAAATAAAAATATATCAAATTAAAAAAAATGTCTGAAAAAAAATGTCTGAAGTTAGCTTTATCTCAAGAAATCTTTAGATTATGTTTAACTATTTAGGCACTTTGATTGCAACAAAAAAGATGAATTATAATGCTTGAAGGTATGTCTCTTCAAAAACATTCAGGTTAAAAAGAGAATAATAGGCACAGCTTGCTCCAGCGGCACAGAGCTTAGGTTCCAGTCCTGAGGCCTCTGGCAGGAGCCTTCAGATCTCTGCTTCAGGATCCAGAACAGCCTGGGCTGCAACACCATATCTCCAAGTCCTGCAAGAGGCAAGAGGGGCATCCGGGAGGCCTACTGGGAGGAGTCAGTGTGCTCTGGTGAGTCCAGCAGGCCCCTGCGGGAGCCTTCAAGTATCTGCTTCGGGATCTGAACAGCCTGGGCCACAGTACTTGGTCTCCAGGAAGCACAAGAGGCCTGGTGTGCACCTGGAAGCAGACTGGGAGCACACAGCTTCCTCCAGCACAGAGCTTAGGTTCCACTCCTGAGGCCTCTAGCAGGAGCCTTCAGATCTCTGCTTCGGGATCCAGAACAGCCTGGGCTGCAACGCCACATCTCCAAGTCCTGCAAGAGGCAAGACGGGCATCCGGGAGGCCGACTGGGAGGAGTCAGTGTGCTCTGGTGAGTCCAGCAGGCCCCTGCAGGAGCCTTCAAGTGTCTACTTCGGGATCTGAACAGCCTGGGTCACAGCACCCTGTCTCCAGGCAGTGCAGGAGGTAAGCTGTGCACCAGAGGCCACCTGGGAAGAGGCAGCTTGCACTGGTGAGTCCAGCATTGACAAGACCAACTAACACCAGTGAGAACTAGATGGCAAAAGGCAAACGCAGGAACATCACTAACAGAAATCAAGGCAATGTGGCAGGATCTGAACCCAATTCTCCTTTAACAGAATGTCCTGGATACCCCCATCACACCAGTAAAACAAGCTGTGGATTTAAAATCACTGGTCATGATGCTGGTACAGGAACACATGAAGGACATACTTAAAGAAATTCAGGAGAAAATGGATCAAAAGTTAGAAGACCTTACAAGGGAAACACAAAAATCATTGAAAGAAATTCAGGAGAATACAAAAGCCAATATGGAGGAAATGCAAAAATCACTTAAAGAAATACAGGAGAACTTTGGTCAACAGGCTGAGGTCATGAAAGAGGAAATGCAAAAATCTCTTAAAGAATTACAGGAAAGCACAAACAAGCAAGTGAAGGAGCTAAGCAAAACCATCCAGAATCTAAAATCAGAAGTAGAAATAACTAAGAAAACTCAAAGGGAGAAGGAACACTACCCAATTCCTTCTACGAAGCCACAATTACGCTGATACCAAAGCCACACAAAGATCCAACAAAGAAAGAGAACTTCAGACCAATTTCCCTTATGAACATCGATGCAAAAATACTCAATAAAATTCTTGCCAACCGAATCCAAGAACACATCAAAACGATCATCCACCACGATCAAGTAGGCTTTATCCCGGGAATGCAGGGTTGGTTCAATATACGGAAATCCATCAATGCAATCCACTACATAAACAAACTCAAAGAACAAAACCACATGGTCATTTCATTGGATGCTGAAAAAGCATTTGACAAAATTCAGCATTCTTTCATGCTTAAAGTCTTGGAGAGAACAGGAATTCAAGGCCCATACCTAAACATAGTAAAAGCAATATGCAGCAAACCGGTAGCCAGCATAAAACTAAATGGAGAGAAACTTGAAGCAATCCCATTGAAATCAGGGACCAGACAAGGCTGCCCCCTTTCTCCTTATCTTTTCAATATTGTACTTGAGGCACTAGCTCGGGCAATTCGACAACATAAGGAGGTCAAAGGGATACAAATTGGAAAGGAAGAAGTCAAACTACCATTATTTGCAGACGACATGATAGTCTACCTAAGTGACCCAAAAAACTCCACTAGAGAGCTCCTACAGCTGATAAACAACTTCAGCAAAGTGGCAGGTTATAAAATCAACAAAAGCAAATCAGTGGACTTCCTTTACTCAAAGGATAAGCAGGCTGAGAAAGAAATTAGGGAAAAGACGCCCTTCACAATAGCCACAAACAGTATAAAGTATCTTGGGGTGACTCTTACCAAACATGTGAAAGATCTGCATGACAAGAACTTCAAGACTCTGAAGAAGGAAATGGAAGAAGACCTCAAAAAATGGGAAAACCTCCCATGCTCATGGATCGGTAGAATCAATATAGTTAAAATGGCCATTTTGCCAAAAGCAATATACAGATTCAATGCAATACCCATCAAAATCCCAACTCAATTCTTCACAGAGTTAGAAAGAACAATTATCAAATTCATCTGGAATAACAACAAACCCAGGATAGCTAAAACTATTCTCAGCAACAAAAGAAAATCTGGGGGAATCAGTATCCCTGACCTCAAACAATACTACAGAGCAATAGTGTTAAAAACTGCATGGTATTGGTACAGTGACAAGCAGGAGGATCAATGGAACAGGATTGAAGATCCAGAAATGAACCCACACACCTATAGCCACTTGATCCTCGACAAAGAGGCTGAAAACATCCAATGGAAAAAAGATAGCCTTTTCAACAAATGGTGCTGGTTCAACTGGAGGTCAGCATGCAGAAGAATGGGAATTGATCCATCCTTGTCTCCTTGTACTAAGCTCAAATCCAAATGGATCAAGGACCTCCACATAAAGCCAGACACTCTGAAGCTAATAGAAAAGAAACTGGGGAAGACCCTTGAGGACATCAGTACAGGGAGAAAGTTTCTGAACAGAACACCAATAGCGTATGCTCTAAGAGCAAGAATTGACAAATGGGACCTCATAAAATTACAAAGTTTCTGTAAGGCAAAGGACACCATCAAGAGGACAAATCGGCAACCAACAAATTGGGAAAAGATCTTCACCAATCCTACATCAGATAGAGGGCTAATATCCAATATATATAAAGAACTCAAGAAGTTAGACTCCAGAAAACCGAACAACCCTATTAAAAAATGGGGTACAGAGTTAAACAAAGAATTCTCACCTGAAGAACTTCGGATGGCGGAGAAGCATCTTAAAAAATGCTCAACTTCATTAGTCTTTAGGGAAATGCAAATCAAAACAACTCTGAGATTTCATCTTACACCAGTCAGAATGGCTAAGATTAAAAATTCAGGAGACAGCAGGTGTTGGAGAGGGTGTGGAGAAAGAGGAACACTCCTCCACTGCTGGTGGGGTTGCAAATTGGTACAACCACTCTGGAAATCAGTCTGGCGGTTCCTCCGAAAACTGGGCACCTCACTTCCAGAAGTTCCTGCTATACCACTCCTGGGCATATACCCAGAGGATTCCCCACCATGTAATAAGGATACATGCTCTACTATGTTCATAGCAGCCCTATTTATAATTGCCACATGCTGGAAAGAACCCAGGTATCCCTCAACAGAAGAATGGATGCAAAAAATGTGGTATATATACACAATGGAGTACTATTCAGCCATTAGAAACAATGAATTCATGAAATTCTTAGGCAAATGGATGGAGCTAGAGAACATCATACTAAGTGAGGTAACCCAGACTCAAAAGGTGAATCATGGTATGCACTCACTAATAAGTGGATATTTACCTAGAAAACTGGAATACCCAAAACATAATCCACACATCAAATGAGGTACAAGAAGAAAGGAAGAGTGGCCCCTTGTTCTGGAAAGACTCCATGAAGCAGTATTCGGCAAAACCAGAACAGGGAAGTGGGAAGGGGTGGTTGGGAGGACAGGGGAAGAGAAGGGGACTTACAGGACTTTCGGGAAGTGGGGGGCTAGAAAAGGGGAAGTCACTTGAAATGTAAATAAATTATATCGAATAAAAAAAATTAAAAAAAAAAAGAAAACTCAAAGGGAGACAACTTTGGAGATAGAAAACCTTGGGAAGAAATCAGGGGACATAGATGCAAATATCAACAACAGAATACAAGAGATAGGAGAAAGAATTTCAGATGCTGAAGATACCATAGAAACCATGGACTCAACGGGTAAAGAAAATGCAAAATGCAAAAAGCTTGTAACCCAAAATATCCAGGAAATCCAGGACACAATGAGAAGAACAAACCTAAGGATTATAGGCATAGATGAGATTGAAGATTGACAATTTAAAAGGCCAGCAAATATCTTCAATAAAATTATGGAAGAAAACTTCCCTAACCTAAAGAGAGAGATGCCCATGAATATACAAGAAGCCTACAGCACTCCAAACAGACTGGACCAGAACAGAAATACCTCTTGTCACATAATAATCAAAACACCAAATGTACTAAACAAAGAAAGAATATTAAAGGCAGTAAGAGAAAAAGGCCAAGTATCATATAAAGGAAGACCTATCAGAATCACAGCAGACTTTTCACCTGAGACTATGAAAGCTAGAAGATCCTGGGCAGATCTCATGCAGACTCTAAGAGAATACAAATGCCAGCCAAATCTACTATACCCAGCAAACCTCTCAATCACCATAGATGGAGAAACTAAGATATTCCATGAGAAAACCAAGTTTACCCAATATCTATCCACAAACACAGCCCTACAAAGTATAATAGGAGGACAACACCAATACAAGGAGGGAAACTTCACCCTGGAAAAAGCAAAATAGTAAACTTCTCTCACCAAACCCAAAAGAAGTTAACCGATCAAATTTAAAAAATAACATCAAAAATGACAGGAAGTAACAATCACTATTCCTTAATATCTCTTAACATCAATGGACTCAATGCCCCAATAAAAAGACATAGACTAACTGACTGGATACGTAAACAGGACCCTACATTTTGCTACATACAAGAAACACATCTCAGAGTCAAAGACAAACACTACCTTAGAGTAAAAGGCTGGAAGACAATTTTACAAGCAAATGGTCTCAGGAAACAAGCTGGAGTACATAATCTAATATCAGATAAAATTGACTTTCAACTCAGTCATCAAAAGAGACTCTGAGGGATACTTCTTGCTGGTCAAAGGAAAAATACACCAAGAAGAACTCTCAATCCTGAACATCTATGCTCCAAATGCAAGGGCACACTCATTCATAAAAGAAAATTTATTAAAGCTCAAAGCACACATTGTGGGTGACTAACACAATAATTGTGGGTGACTTCAACACTGTACTTTCCTCAATGGACCGATCAGGAAAACAGAAACTGAACAGAGACACAATGAAACTAATTGAAGCTTTGTACGAATTAGATTATATATATATAACATTCTATCCTAAAGCAAAAGAATATACCTTTTTCTCAGCACCTCATGGTACCTTCTCCAAAATCAACTATATAATTGGTCACAAGACAGACTTCAACAAATATAAGAAGATCGAACCAATCCCATGCCTCCTATCAGATCACTATGGAGTAAAAGTGGTCTTCAATAGCAACAAAAACAACAGAAAACCCACAAACACGTGGAAACTGAACAATATTCTACTCAATGATACCTTGGTCAAGGAAGAAATAAAGAAAGAAATTAAAGACTGTTTAAAACTTAATGAAAATTAAGACACAACATACCCAAATCTATGGGACACAATGAAAGCAGTGCTAAGAGGAAAACTCATAGCCCTGAGTGCCTCCAAAAAGAAAATGGAGAAAGCATACACTAAGAGCTTAATGACACACCTGAAAGCCCTGGAACAAAAAGAAGCTATTTCACCCAGGAGGAGTAGAAGGCAGGAAATCAACAAACTCAGAGCCAAAATCAATCAAGTAGAAACAAAGAGAACCATACAAAGAATCAACAAAACCAGGAGCTGGTTCTTTGAGAAAATCAACAAGATAGATAAACCCTTAGCCAGACTAACCAAAGGTCACAGAGACAGTATCCAGATTAACAAGCTTAGAAATGAAAAGGAAGATATAACAACAGAAACTGAGGAAATTCAAAAATCATTAGATCCTACTACAAAAGCCTATACTCAACATAACTGGAGAATCTGGAGGAAATGGACAGTTTCCTAGACAGATATCCGACACCAAAACTAAATCAGGATGAAATAGATCAACTAAACAGTCCCATAACACCTGAAGAAATAAAAAGGGTCATAGAAAGTCTCCCAACCAAAAAAAGCACAGGACCGAATGGCTTCAGTGCAGAATTCTATCAGACCTTCATAGAAGACCTAACAGCAATACTCTTCAAACTATTCCACAAAATAGAAACAGAAGGAACTCTACCCAACTCGTTCTATGAAGCCACAATTATGCTGATACCAAAACCACACAAAGATCCAACAAAGAAAGAGAAGTTCAGGCCAATTTCTCTTATGAATATTGATGCAAAAATACTTAATAAAATTCTTGCCAACTGAATCCAAGAACACATCAAAACAATCATTCACCATGATCAAGTAGGCTTCATCCCAGGGATGCAGGGATGGTTCAATATAAGGAAATCCATCAATGCTATCCACTACATAAACAAACTCAAAGAAAAAAACCATATGATCATCTCATTAGATGCAGAAAAAGCATTTGACAAAATTCAGAATCCTTTCATGCTAAAAGACTTGGAAAGATCAGGAATTCAAGGCCCATACCTAAACATCGTTAAAGCAATATACAGCAAACTGGTAGCCAACATCAATCTAAACAGAGAGAAACTTGAAGCAATCCCACTAAAATCAGGGACTAGACAAGACCGTCCTCTCTCTCCATATCTTTTCAATATAGTAGTTGAAGTTCTAGCTAGAGCAATTAGACAACATAAGGAGGTCAAGGGGATACAAATTGGAAAGAAAGAAGTGAAATTATCACTATTTGCAGATGACATGATAGTCTACTTAAGTGACCCGAAAACCTCCACCAGAGAACTCCTACAGCTGATAAACAACTTCAGCAAAGTGGCTGGTTATAAAATCAACTCAAGCAAATCAGTTGCCTTCCTATACTCAAAGGATAAGCAGGCTGAGAAAGAAGTTAGGAAAATGACACCCTTCACAATAGCCACAAACAATATAAAGTATCTTGGTGACTGTAACCAAACAAGTGAAAGACCTATATGACAAGAACTTCAGGTCTCTGAAGAAGGAAATCGAAGAAGACCTCAGAAAATGGAAAACTCTGCCATGCTCTTGGATCGTCAGGATTAATATAGCTAAAATGGTCATCTTGCCAAAATCAATCTACAGATTCAAGGCAATCCCCATCAAAATCCCAACTCAGTTCTTCACAGAGTTAGAAAAGGCAATTCTCAAATTCATCTGGAATAACAAAAACCCCAGCATAGCTAAAACTATTCCCAACAACAAAAGAAATTCTGGGGGAATCAGTATCCCTGACTTCAAGCAATACTACAGAGCAATAGTGTTAACAACTGCATGGTATTGGCACAGTGACAGACAAGTGGACCAGTGGAATAGAATTGAAGATGCAGAAATGAACCCACACACCTATGGTCACTTGATCTTTGACAAAGGAGCCAAAAACATCCAGTGGAAAAAAGAAAGCCTTTTCAACAAATGGTGCTGGTTCAATTGGAGGTCAGCATACAGAAGAATGCGAATTGATCCATTCTTATCTCCATGTACTAAACTTCACTGCAAGTGGATCAAGGACCTCCATGTAAAACCAGACACACTGAAACTAATAGAAAAGAAAATGGGAAAGACCCTAGAGGAAATGGGCACAGGGTAAAAGTTCCTGAACAGATCACCAGTAGCTTATGCTCTTAGATCAAGAATTGACAAATGGGACCTCATAAAATTACAAAGTTTCTGTAAGGCAAAGGACACTGTTAAAAGGACAAAACGGCAACCATCATATTGGGAAAGGGTATTCACCAACCCCACATCTGACAGAGGGCTAATATCCAATATATACAAAGAACTCAAGAAGTTAGACCCCAGGGAACCAAATAACCCTATTAAAAAATGGGGTACAGATCTTAACAAAGAATTTTCACCTGAAGAAATTCGGATGGCCGAGAGGCACCTTAAGAAGTGCTCAACATTATTAGTCATTAGGGAAATGCAGATCAAAACAACCCTGAGATTTCACCTTACACCAGTCAGAATGGCTAAGGTCAAAAACTCAGGAGACAGCAGGTGTTGGTGAGGATGTGGAGAAAGAGGAACACTCCTCCACTTCTGGTGGGGCTGTAAGATGGTACAACCACTGTGGAAATCAGTCTGGAGGTTCCTCAGAAATCGGGACATGACATTTCCAGAGGACTCCGCTATACCTCTCCTGGGCATATACCCAAAGGATTCCCCAGCATGCAATAAGGACACATGCTCTACTATGTTCATAGCAGCCTTATTTATAATAGCCAGAAGCTGGAAAGAACCCAGATGCCCCTCAAAGGAGGAATGGATACAGAAAATGTGGTATATTTACACCATGGAATACTACTCAGCAATTAGAAGCAATGAATTCACAAAATTTTTAGGCAAATGGTTTGATCTGGAAAATATCATCCTAAGTGAGGTAATCCAGTCACAAAAGAATACACATGGAATGCAATCTCTGATAAGTGGATATTAATTATCCCAGAAGCCCTGAATACCCAAGGCACAAATCGCATAACAAATGACTCCCATGAAGAAGTATGGAGAAGGTCCTGATCCTGGAAAGGATTGATCTAGCATTGGAGGGGAATATAAGGACAGAGAAAAAGGAGGGAGGTGATTGGAGAAGGGATGGAGAGAAGAAGGTTTATGAGACATATGGGGAGGGGGGATCCGGGAAAGGGGAAATCATTTGGAAAGTAAACAAAGAATATAGAAAATAAAAATATTTTAAAATAATGAAAAAAGGAGAATCCAGCCAGGTGGTGGTGCCACACACCTTTAATCCCAGCACTTGGGAAGCAGAGACAGGCAGATTTCTGAGTTTGAGGCCAGCCTGATCTACAAAGTGAGTCCCAGGACAGCCAGGGCTACACAGAGAAACCTGTCTCAAAAAACCAGAGAGAGAGACAGACAGACAGACAGACAAAAAACAGAATAATAAACAGTATTAAACATCAAATGAGGTACAAGAAGAAAGGAGGAGTGGCCCCTTGTTCTAGAAAGACTCAGTGAAGAAGTATAGGGCAAAACCAGGGAAGTGGGAAGGGGTAGGTGGGAGGACAGGGGGAGAAAAGGGGGCTTATGGGACTTTCGGGGAGTGGGAGGCTAGAAAAGGGGAAATCATTTGAAATGTAAATAAAAAATATATCGAATAAAAAAATAAACAGTATTAAAAACTTGCTATAAAAATTGATACAAATAAACAAATATGAGGCATTTCTAAAAATGGGATAATAATACAGTTGAAGACATTGAATTAAAAATAAAGTCCAATAGAGTCATGTGGCGATGCTTCTTGGTTGTCAATTTGATTAAATCTGTAATTAACTAAGACCCAAGCTGTAACATATACCTGTGAGAGGTTTTCCTTGATTGGATCACTTAAAACCTCATCCTAAATCTGGATCATTTGAGGTTGAAGGATCCAGCTTAAAACTGGGCAACACCCTAGTAGCGGCACATATAAAAGACACAGAAGGTATTGCTCGCTCTTTGTTTGCTGGACCTCTATAGAAAGCTCACCCCTTCACTGCAATTAGAGCCCATTTCTTCAGAACTCTGATGTATGTTGAAGACCATCTGGGACATCCATCCTGGTAAACCAAGTATTGAATTCTCGGACATCCCACTGGGAAACCACCGTTGTTAGATTATCATGTCTGTAAGCCCCTCTAATAAAGTATACATTTTTATGTATACTTATTGATTCTATCTGTTGAGTTTATTTTGAGAACGCTGACTTATACCAGTTGTGTATAACCTCACTAATAATCACTTACATGCAATCATAACCCGATTTTAGTCAAAATTAACAGTGATGAAAAATAAGAAGGTCTTAGCTATCCCATCAGCATAGGAATTTTTCTCTTAGAATTCTGAAAATGAGGTTTTTTTCATCTGCCATTGTTTTAACACTCTCTGATGGGTTATACATCTACTTGCCCACTTTTTAATCTGTACTGTCAAAGAAATTCAGTCAAGTGTCATGTGGGGAAAGATAATCATGTTACTCTGCTTTCCTAACCCAGACCTCTGTCTACTTTTCTCATGATATTTTCATGTATCTTTTGATCTTGAACATGTGATATATTTGAGGTGATTAGCAAATGTACCTACCCTACAGTACAAAATATAAAATATACAAGACGCTTTTAAAGAGTTTGCATCGTGCTTGCTTCGGCAGCACATATACTAAATTAAAAAAAAAGAGTTTGCATGCAGAGCAAGGTTGACAGATGAGCCAAAGATTTTCTTTTTATTTTATTTTATTTTTTTATTTTCTATATTCTTTGTTTACATTCCAAATGATTTCCCCTTTCCCAGTTCCCCCTCCCCATATGTCCCATAAGCCCTCTTCTCTCCACACATTCCACAATCACCCACCTCATATTTCTCTGTCCTGGTACTCCCCTACAATGCAGGATCAAGCTTTTCCAGGACCAGGGCCCTCTCCTTCCTTCTTCTTGGGAATCATTTGATATGCTAATTGTGTGTTGAGTATTCAGAGCATCTGGGATAATTAATATCCACTTATCAGAGATTGCATTCCATGTGTATTCTTTTGTGATTAGGTTAACTCACTTAGGATGATATTTTCCAGTTCCAACCATTTGCCTAAAAATTTCATGAATTCATTGTTTTTAATTGCTGAGTAGTATTCCATTGTGTAAATATACCATGTTTTCTGTATCCATTCCTCTACTGAGGGACATCTGGGTTCTTTCCAGCTTCTAGCTATTATAAATAAGGTTGCTATGAACATAACAGAGCATGTGTCATTATTGCAGGCTGGGGAATCCTCTGGGTATATGCCCAGGAGTGTGGTATAACGGGGTCCTCTGGAAGTGTCATGCCCAGTTTTTTGAGGAACCGTGAGACTGATTCAGAATGGTTGTACCAGCTTGCAATCCCACCAGCAGTGGAGGAGTGTTCATCTTTGTCTGCATCCTCGCCAACACCCGTTGTCTCCTAAGTTTTTAACCTTAGCAATTCTGAATGTTGTGAGGTGAAATCTCAGGGTTGTTTTGAATTGCATTTCCCTAATGACTAAATGATGTTGAACATTTCTTAAGGTACTTCTCAGCCATCTGAATTTCTTCAGGTAAAAATTCTTCGTTTAGCTCTGTACCCCACTTTTTTTTGTTGGGATGTTTCTTTTTTTTATTGATATATTTATTTACATTTCAAATGATTTCCCCTTTTCTGGAACCCCACTCCCCAAAAGTCCCATCAGTCCCCTTCCCTCCCCCTGTTTTCCCACCCAACCCTTCCCACTTCCCTGTTCTGATTTTGCTCTATACTGCGTCACTGAGTCTTTTCAGAACAAGGGGCCACTCCTCCGTTCTTCTTGTACCTCATTTGATGTGTGGATTATGTTTTGGGTATTCCAGTTTTCTAGGTTAATATCCACTTATTAGTGAGTGCATTCCATGATTCATCTTTTGAGTCTGGGTTACGTCACTTAGTATGATATTCTCCAGGTCCATCCATTTGCCTAAGAATTTCATGAATTCATTGTTTCTAATGGCTGAATAGTACTCCATTGTGTATATATGCCACATTTTTTGCATACACTCTTCTGTTGAGGGATACCTGGGTTCTTTCCAACTTCTGGCAATTATAAATAGGGCTGCTATGAACATAGTGGAACATGTATCCTTATTACATGCTGGGGAATCTTTTGGGTATATGCCCGGGAGTGGTATAGCAGGATCTTCTGGAAATGAGGTGCCCAGTTTTCAGAGGAAACACCAGACTGATTGCCAGAGTGGTTGTACCAATTTGCAACCCCACCAGCAGTGAAGGAGTGTTCCTCTTTCTCCACATCCTCGCCAACACCTGCTATCTCCTGAGTTTTTAATCTTAGCCATTCTGACTGGTGTGAGGTGAAATCTCAGGGTTGTTTTGATTTGCATTTCCCTAATGACTAATGAAGTTGAGCATTTTTTAAGATGTTTCTCCGCCATCCGAAGTTCTTCAGGTGAGAATTCTTTGTTTAACTCTGTACCCCATTTTTTAATAGGGTTGTTTGGTTTTCTGGAGTCAAACTTCTTGAGTTCTTTATATATAATGGATATTAGGCCTCTATCTGATGTAGGATTGGTGAAGATCTTTTCCCAATTTGTTGGTTGCCGATTTGTCCTTTTGATGGTGTCCTTTGCCGTACAGAAACTTTGTAATTTTATGAGGTCCCATTTGTCAATTCTTGATCTTAGAGCATATGCTATTGGTGTTCTGTTCAGAAACTTTCTCCCTATACCGATGTCCTCAAGGGTCTTCCCCAATTTCTTTTCTATTAGCTTCAGAGTGTCTGGCTTTATGTGTTGGTCCTTGATCCATTTGGAGTGGAGCCTAGTACAAGGAGACAAGGATGGATCAATTCGCATTCTTCTGCATGCTGACCTCCAGTTGAACCAGCACCATTTGTTGAAAAGGCTATCTTTTTTCCATTGGATGTTTTCAGCCCCTTTGTCGAGGATCAAGTAGCCATAGGTGTGTGGGTTCATTTCTGGATCTTCAATCCTGTTCCATTGATCTACCTGCCTGTCACTGTACCAATACCATGCAGTTTTTAACACTATTGCTCTGTAGTATTGCTTGAGGTCAGGGATACTGATTCCCCCAGAATTTCTTTTGTTGCTAAGAATAGTTTTAGCTATCCTGGGTTTGTTGTTATTCCAGATGAATTTGATAATTGCTCTTTCTAATTCTGTGAAGAATTGAGTTGGGATTTTGATGGGTATTACATTGAATCTGTAGATCACTTTTGTCAAAATGGCCATTTTAACTATATTGATCCTGCTGATCCATGAGCATGGGAGGTTTTCCCAATTTTTGAGGTCTTCTTCCATTTCCTTCTTCAGAGTCTTGAAGTTCTTGTCATACAGATCTTTCACAAGTTTGGTAAGAGTCACCCCAAGGTACTTTATACTGTTTGTGGCTATTGTGAAGGGGGTCATTTCCCTAATTTCTTTCTCAGCCTGCTTATCCTTTGAGTATAGGAAGGCCACTGAATTGCTTGAGTTGATTTTATAACCTGCCACTTTGCTGAAGTTGCTTATCAGCTGTAGGAGCTCTCTAGTGGAGTTTTTTGGGTCACTTAGGTAGACTATCATGTCATCTGCATATAATGAGAGTTTGACTTCTTCCTTTCCAATTTGTATTTCTTTGACCTCCTTATGTTGTCAATGGCCAGAGCTAGTACCTCAAGTACAATATTGAAAAGATAAGGAGAAAGGGGGCAGCCCTGTCTAGTCCCTGATTTTAGTGGGATTGCTTCAAGTTTCTCTCCATTTAGTTTTATGCTGGCTACCGGTTTGCTGCATATTGCTTTTACTATGTTTAGGTATGGGCCTTGAATTCCTGTTCTTTCCAAGACTTTAAGCATGAAAGGATGCTGAATTTTGTCAAATGCTTTTTCAGCATCCAATGAAATGACCATGTGGTTTTTTTCTTTGAGTTTGTTTATGTAGTGGATTGCATTGATGGATTTCCATATATTGAACCAACCCTGCATCCCTGAGATAAAGCCTACTTGATCATGGTGGATGATCGTTTTGATGTGTTCTTGGATTCGGTTGGCAAGAATTTTATTGAGTATTTTTGCATTGATGTTCATAAGGGAGATTGGTCTGAAGTTTTCTTTCTTTGTTGGACCTTTGTGTGGTTTTGGTATCAGCGTAATTGTGGCTTCGTAGAAGGAATTGGGTAGGGTTCCTTCTGTTTCTATTTTGTGGAATAGTTTGAAGAGTATTGGTGTTAGGTCTTCTTTGAAGGTCTGATAGAATTCTGCACTGAAACCATCTGGTCCTGTGCTTTTTTTGGTTGGAAGACTTTCTATGACCCCTTCTATTTCTTTGGGGGTTATGGGACTATTTAGATGATCTATTTGGTCCTGATTTAATTTTGGTATTTGGTATCTGTCTAGGAAATTGTCCATTTCCTCCAGATTCTCCAGTTGTGTTGAGTATAGGCTTTTGTAGTAGGATCTGATGATTTTTTGGATTTCCTCAGTTTCTGTTGTAATATCTCCCTTTTCATTTCTAATTTTGTTAATTTTGATACTTTCTCTGTGCCCTTTGGTCAGTCTGGCTAAGGGTTTATCTATCTTGTTGATTTTCTCAAAGAACCAGCTCCTGGACTCGTTGATTCTTTGTATGGTTCTTTTTGTTTCCACTTGATTGATTTCAGCCCTGAGTTTGATGATTTCCTGCCTTCTACTCCTCCTGGGTGAAATAGCTTCTTTTTGTTCCAGGGCTTTCAGGTGTGTCATTAAGCTGCTGGTATATGCTCTCTCCATTTTCTTTTTGGAGGCACTCAGGGCTATGAGTTTTCCTCTTAGCACTGCTTTCATTGTGTCCCAAAGATTTGGGTATGTTGTGCCTTCATTTTCATTAAATTCTAAAAAGTCTCTGATTTCTTTCTTTATTTCTTCTTTGGCCAAGGTGTTATTGAGTAGAGTATTTTTCAGCTTCCATGTGTATGTGGGCTTTCTGTTGTTTTTGTTGCTATTGAAAACCACTCTTACACCATAGTGATCTGATAGGAGGCATGGGATTAGTTCGATCTTCTTTTATTTGTTGAGGTCTGTCTTGTGACCAATTATATGGTCGATTTTGGAGAAGGTACCATGAGGTGCTGAGAAAAAGGTATATTCTTTTGCTTTAGGGTGAAATGTTCTATAAATATCAGTCAAATCCAATTGGTCCAAAGCTTCAATTAGTTTTACTGTGTCCCTGTTTAGTTTCTGTTTTCCTGATCGGTCCATTGAGGAGAGTGCAGTGTTGAAGTCCCCCACAATTATTGTGTTAGGTGCAATGTGTGCTTTGAGCTTTAGTAAAGTTTCCTTTACGAATGATGGTGCCCTTGCATTTGGCGCATAGATGTTCAGAATTGAAAGTTCTTCTTGGTGGATTTTTCCTTTGACCAGCAAGAAGTGTCCCTCAGTGTCTCTTTTGATGACTTTAGGTTGAAAGTCAATTTTATCTGATATTAGAATGGCTACTCCGGCTCGTTTCCCGAGACCATTGGCTTGTAAAATTGTCTTCCAGCCTTTTACTCTAAGGTAGTTTTTGTCTTTGACATTTAGGTGTGTTTCCTGTATGCAGCAAAATGTAGGGTCCTGTTTCCTTATCCAGTCTGTTAGTCTATGTCTTTTTATTGGGGAATTGAGTCCATTGATGATAAGAGATATTAAGGAATAGAGATTGTTACTTCCTGTCATTTTTTATGTAATTTTTATATTTGAGTGATTATCTTCTTTTGGGTTTGATGAAGGAAGGTAACTATCTTACTTTTTCCAGGGTGTAGTTTCCCTCCTTGTATTGGAGTTTTCATCCTATTATTCTTTGTAGAGCTGGGTTTGTGGAAAGATATTGTGTAAATTTGGTTTTGTCATGGAATGTCTTGGTTTCTCCATCTATTGTGATTGAGAGTTTTGCTGGGTATAGTAGTCTTGGCTGACATTTGTGTTCTCTTAGAGTTTGCATGAGATCTGCCCAGGATCTTCTAGCTTTCATGGTCTCTGGTGAGAAGTCTGGTGTGATTCTGATAGGTCTTCCTTTATATGTTACTTGGCCTTTTTCTCTTACTGCCTTTAATATTCTTTCTTTGTTTAGTGCATTTGGGGTTTTAATTATTATGTGCGAGAGGTATTTCTGCTCAGATCCAGTCTGTTTGGAGTTCTGTAGGCTTCTTGTATATTCATAGGCGTCTCTCTCTTTAAGTTGGGAAAATGTTCTTCCATAATCTTGTTAAAGATATTTGCTGGCCCTTTCAGTTGTAAATCTTCACTCTCATCTATACCTATAATCCTTAGGTTTGGTCTTCTCATTGTATTCTGGATTTCCTGGATGTTCTGGAATACAAGCTTTTTGCATTTTGCATTTTTTTTTTTGACTGTTGAGTCAATGGTTTCTATGGTATCTTCGGCATCTGAAAGTCTCTCTTCCATCTCTTGTATTCTGTTGTTTATATTTGCATCTATGGCCCCTGATTTCTTCTCAAGGTTTTCTATCTCCAAAGTTGTCTCCCTTTGTGATTTCTTAGTTGTTTCTACTTCTGTTTTTAGATCCAGGATGGTTTTGCTCAGTTCCATCATTTGTTTGTTTGTGTTTTCCTGTAATTCTTTAGGAGAATTTTGTGTTTCCTCTTTCATGATTTCTGCCTCTTGACTCAAGTTCTCCTGCATTTCTTTAATTTTTTTTTTTTTTTTTTTTTTTGCCTTTCTCCTTTATTGGCTTCTATCTCTTGAGCCTTATTCTCCTGCATTTCTTTAAGTGATTTTTCTGTTTCCATTATACGGGTTTCTAGCTTATTCATGTTCCCCTGTATTACTTTAAGAGATTCATTTATGTCCTTTTTGTGTTCTTCTAGCAGCATCATGATCAGTGATTTTAAATCCAAATCTTGTTTCTCTGGTATGTTGGTATAACCAGGACTTGCTGATGTTGGAGAGTTTGGTTCAGATGCTGCCATATTACCTAGATTTCTGTTAGTAGCGTTCCTGCATTTGCCCTTTGCCATCTTGTTCTCTGGAGTTAGTTGGTCTTGCCCCTGGCTGGTGTTTGGGCCACCTGGGGGGCTCTGAGGCTATTACTGCAACACTATATGGCTGGGTTTCCCCTGTAGCAGATTGCTGATGTGCTGTCTTCCTCTTGGGTGCCCTTGCAGCCCTAGTGTGCTTTGCCCCAGATTTTGTCTGTGAACCAAATGGTGCCTGTTTGCTCCTTCAGGGAGTGCTGAAGTGTGTATGCTGTGGGGACCTTTTCCACGTGCTAATCACTCTGCTGGGCAGCCGATCTCCCAACCCGGTTGGTGCATACTAGGCTAGCCTAGCTGCTCAGGCCCCGAGTCTAGGCAAAAGTCTGGGAGGCCAAGGTCTGAGCAATGTTTCCCTCGGGCTATGACTGTTAATTGGGTCTGTCAGGAGGCTCGCGCTCCCTGAAAGTGCCCGGAGAGTCTGCTGGGCTAACAACCTCCTGGCCAGGTTGACATACAGATGGTCCACTGAGCAACCCAGTTCTTGGGGTCAGTCCAGGGCCTGTTGGGGCCTAGACCCCCGCTTTATTAGCCTCTGGCTATGCTTGTTAGGCGGCTCTGCCCGCCAGAGTTCTCTGGCATCCTGTAGGTAAAATGGCGCACACGCCGGCCCGGACAAAAAAACCTCCTGGCTGGGTTGGCACCCCAGCCCAGGGCCTGGGTGCAGGCCAATGCCCGTTGGGCTCAGACCCCCGCGATGTTGGCCTCGGGTTATGTTTGTGTACCTCAGTCTGTCTGATCTCTCTGGAGTCCGAAATCAAGATGGAAGTGAGCCTCTCCTGACTGGCAGGAGGCCGAGTTCTGATGTGGCTTCCGTGGAGCAAAAGGCACCGCAAATCCGCAGCTGCTTGCAATCCAGCTGGTCAGCGAAGGTCAGTGGTCGTGGGCACAGGGCCTAACTGGACCCTGTGTCACCTTGGTTCCACTGCTGATGGCCCTTCAGCTGGACCAGCCACTGCTGCACTGCCGCCACCCGCTGCCGCCGCACACCTATACCCCACTTTTAATAGGGTTATTTGGTTCTCTGGGGTCTACCTTCTTGAGTTCTTTGAATATATTGGATATTAGCCCTCTATCAGATGTAGGGTTGGTGAATATCCTTTCCCAATTTGATGGTTGCTGTTTTGTCCTTTTAGCAGTGTCCTTTGCCTTACAGAAACTTTGTAATTTTATGAGGTCTCATTTGTCATTTCTTGATCTTAGAGCATAAGCTATTGGTGTTATGTTCAGGAACTTTTCCCCTGTGCCCATGTCCTCAAGGGTCTTCCCCAGTTTCTTTACTATTAGTTTCAGTGTGTCTGCCATTATGTGGAGGTCCTTGATCCACTTGGAGTTGAGCTTAGTACAAAGAGATAAGAATGGATCAATTTGCATTCTTCTGCATGCTGACCTCCAATTGAACCAGCACCATTTGTTGAAAAGGCTCTTTTTTCCACTGCATGAGTTCAGCTCCTTTGTCAAAGATCAAGTGATCATAGGTGTGTGGGTTCATTTCTCGGTCTTCAATCCTGTTCCATAGGTTCACTTGCCTATCACTGTACCAATACATGCAGATTTTAACACTATTGCTCTGTAGTATTGCTTGAGGTCTGGGATACTGATTCCCCCAGAATTTCTTTTGTTGTTGAGAATAATTTTAGCTATCCTGGGTTTTTTGTTATTCCAGATGAATTTGAGAATTGCTTTTTCTGCCTCTATGAAGAACTAAGTTGGGATTTTGATGGGGATTGCATTGAATCTGCATATTGCTTTTGGCAAAATGACCATTTTTACTATATTAATCTTGCCAATCTACAAGCATAGACTTCAAACTATTCCACAAAATAGAAACAGAAGGAACACTACCCAACTCGTTCTATGAAGCCACAATTATGCTGATACTAAAACCACACAAAGATCCAACAAAGAAAGAGAACTTCAGGTCAATTTCCCTTACGAATATCGATGCAAAAATACTCAATATAATTCTTGCCAAATAAATCCAAGAACACATCAAAACGATCATCCACCATGATCAAGTAGGCTTTATCCCAGGGATGCAGGGTTGGTTCAATATACGGAAATCCATCAATGCAATCCACTACATAAAGAAACTCAAAGAAGAAAACCACATGGTTATTTCATTAGATGCTGAAAAAGCATTTGACAAATTTCAGTAACCTTTCATGCTAAAAGTCTTGGAAAGTACAGGAATTCAAGGCCCATACCTAAACATAGTAAAAGCAATATACAGCAAACTGGTAGCCAACATCAAACTAAATGGAGAGAAACTTGAAGCAATCCCACTAAAATCAGGGAGTAGGCAAGGCTGCCCCCTCTCTTCATGTCTTTTCAATATAGTACTTGAAGTTCTCTAGCTAGAGCAATTAGACAACATAAGGAGGTCAAAGGGATACAAATTGAAAAGGAAGAAGTCAAACTATCACTATTTGCTGATGATATGATAGTCTAGTTAAGTGACCCAAAAAACTCCACCAGAGAACTCCTACAGCTGATAAACAACTTCAGCAAAGTGGCTGGTTATAAAATCAACTCAAGCAAATCAATAGCCTTCCTATACTCAAAGGATAAGCAGGCTGAGAAAGAAATTAGGGAAATGACACCCTTCACAATAGCCAGAAACAATATAAAGTGTCTTGGGGTGAATCTAACCAAACAAATGAAAGATCTGTATGACAAGAACTTCAGGTCTCTGAAGAAGGAAATCGAAGAAGACCTCAGAAAATGGAGCCGAAGATTTTCAAAACACTAAAGGTTTAAAATCTAAGTTTTAAATAAAAAATTTCCTTCAATTTTGGAATTTATATAAATTCTACTTTTTTGAGCATAACAGATATGAAGACTACTAGAAAAGGAAGCCAAGAAACCCGTTGTTCCTGTAAGGTAATTTTGCAGCTGCATGCGTAGACAGCCTGTCACTGGGATCGTAGGTTAGGACATCATTTGTCTGTGTGAATTTCTTTCTCCTACCCACAGTGTGCCTTCCAAGCTGCTTTCCATTGTAAGGGAAGGTATTCTGTTCTTTTGTATGGGTTCTTGAAAAAAAATTCTGTCTCAGGTATTAAAATCATTCCTTCAACTCAGTAAGGGAGGTAGAGACATGGGGTCTAGAAGAGTGCATGATTATTTCACTGCTTTCCCTGTAGTGAACCTGTAGTGTTCAGCAAATGAGTTCTTCATGTGGTGGATCTACCTTACCTAGTTCTCTTCAGAGAGCCCCCTCCTCCCATCCAAGTCTTTACAGCTTTTGTTGTCACATCAGGGTGATACACACCCATTTTTATTACGATACAAATTCCAATAAATAGCTAAGTATCCTGAATTCACCAAAGCACAAGAACAAAATCTTTCACTGGTAGATAGATGGTAATTCAGTTGCTCTGCCCCAGACAAAAACCTAAAACCTCTGGTGCTTCCCTAAGGACAATCCAGTTAAACTCTGTAAATGCTTTTGTGAAAATGAATATTTTGAAGACTACCTTGTTGGTATATGATAGGAGCAGCTTCGGATTCTATTGTCTAGACCTTAGAATTTTAATGTAAATATATTTGTTTCTGAGTACTGTATGTTTTACCTTTGTAATGTCTTCACTATACATTGATTAAAATAATTTCAGACCCACATTTCATGAACCCTTGGCTGACTGAAAATGAAGATATAAGAAGGAGAAAAGAGAAAGCTAACACCATATCAAATTCTGGACTCCTCCCAGAGCAGCCACAGCCCTTCACTGACAGCAGCTCCCTTCTCCTCTTCATGAATTTAGATTTGAATGCAAAATATCACCCACATTCACATATATGATAAACAAACTAATTTTATGTACACATATATCATATGTCATATAGTTTATTTATTTGAATGCAAATCTATAAACATATTAATTGTCATTTAAAATATGTATATTATCCTTGAGGAAAACCTTTGACTTTTCTTCAATTTTGAGTCATTATTTATTGACATTCCATCAAATATTGATTCAAATGTTTTCCACTGTTTGCCTATATATCTTGCTGTTTGGTCCTCATTTATTTGTGATATTTTCTTATTTGTTAATATTATTATTACTAAATAGTGCCTAATAATGACATTTTCATAATACCTATGATGCAGGTATATTTTTATTTTGATTTTTTTCCAAGTTTTCCATTATAAGTTTTCACTGTGACTTATTTTCAAATGTCTTCTCCACTTAAAAAAGTGAATGTGCAAGCTTGAACGATGGCTCTGTGGTAAAAGTCACTTCCCACACAAGTTGGTGACCTAAGTTAAATATCTGGAATCCATATAAACTAAAGGAAGAGGATCGACTTTACAACATTATTCTCTGGCCTCCATACATGTATGAAGTAAGAACACACACACACACACACACACACCACAGTATCATAATAGATAACTTTAAATCAAGTGTACATTCTTCTATATTGTCTTTGCACAGACTTTAAATTGACTCATACATCTTTAATCTAATATTTTCTTTTGTGAATAATCTACTTTCATGAGTTTTCTGAATAAAGAATCTCATCAAATATGCTATACAGCATACCACCAATTTATTCTCTAATTTACTGAATAATTCATTTCTCCTCCTATAAAATTTCTACTTTAGTATATGCTAATGAAGAATGAGAGGGGAATGGCACTTAGAGAGTCTTTACTCCTTTTAATCGTGGCAGAACTGCCACTTCATAACTATTGGTAACACTTTAGTGTGAAAAGCGTGAAAAGCACATGCTAAAACCACTATTTTTTCTTCAACATCATCCTAACTATTGTTTTTACATTTACTACTGTTTATATATTTTTGCCCACATCTCTCACTTAATAGGAAAAAAATTGTGAATTGAGTGACTTTGGCCTAAACTATAGATTTGGTTTTTGACAATGAAAATATTTTAAATAATGAATCTCCTTATTTGTAATTTTTTATTTTATTCATCTATGTATACAGCTTTTCTGCATTTTTAAACAACATTTAAATATATTCAAATTTTAAATCTAATTTCTTTGAGCAATATTTTGAGTTTTTGCTGTAGCTGCAAGATACTCTATTTGAACTTTGAGTAAAAATTTTCCCTGCTTGATGTTACAAGTTTGAAAGATGCTTGCTGTTTTGCAAGTAACCTCATGCATGTTGATAGCTCTTAAGGGATTCTTTTAGACTACTGATGGGACAGGCATCCTCCGCAGGTACCAGGGACACTGCCCTTGCTTCTGCCATGGCTGCTACTATGGCTGTACCTTGATGCCCTCCCTCATAAATAGTCAGTGTGATAATGGTCCTTCTTCCATCTCCAAGTCTTCAATAGGAAACAATCCAAATATCACTCATACTCTGGGTCTTTATAGATATTTTCTAAAGAATTGTCAAGATAATAAATAGGAAACCAATTTCCTAGACCTTATTCACTAGAGAATGCCATTTAAATTATATTTTTCTTTAAATTGGTCACTATTGTATATTACATTGATACGTTTTATTATTTTTAAATAATTATTACATTTCTGATGAAGGCACTAATATACCATATATTTATTTTAATTTTGATTTTTTACTTATAAATGTTTATTCATTGTATATGTACATGTCACGGTACATATGTGGAGGTCAGGGAATCACTTGCAAAAGTCAGTTCTCTCCTTCTACCGTAGGGACTCAGGGATCAAACTCAGGACTCCTGGACTGGCAGCAAATGCCTTTAGTCACTGAACTTATTTGTTCATTCTACATCATATTTTAATTTCAATTCATTGCTTGACATTATTTGTAATGTTTAAATATTTCACATTTATGTAAGATTGTTTATTACCCTTCAGTGTTTTTATTAAATCAATTAATATTTTTTATTTTATTAGGTATTTGAAAGTTATATATTCTATATATCTATATTTAATAGTAAATATTCATTTTAAATGACATTTCATGTTTATATTATTTTAAACAGTAGCTAGTATTAAATGATGTTCCTAAAATGTCCACAAAAAAGCAAGAGCTACAAGCGTGTTTATTTTAATTACCATCTTATTTCATCTGCAAATTTAAAGTTATAAATACTTGACTTTTATGTATTGGTACTTAGAATAATTACAATTTATTTCTTATTACTAGCTTTAATTACTTGCTTATTATTACTGTTAATACCCTTCTATTCTTCTGTGTTTCATATTTGTGTGTAAAACACCCAAAAGTAATCCAAGTTCTGTCTATAATTGATACATTTTTATGACTCAATCTATGTGCAAAACAACCCTATTTCTCTTTTACAATCGAACGCCAGGGAAGAATGACAAGTGGGGATTTGTTGATCTTAAAATGCATTCTCCAACATGCTCTTACATCTCATAAATCCAACAGATTTGCAACAAATCTAATTTCAATGTATCGTTGCCTGGTATACACATCTTCTATTTCTCAGGCAGATTTTAGGGATTTGTTTTTGTCTTCTGGTGTCCTAAATCTCATTAGATCTGGTGGTGTTCAAAAATCTGGCTGAGTGCTTTATAATCTTGTGGAATAATTTATAATATAAAGAAACAGCATCCTCCAGGTTTAAGAAATATTTGATTGATACCTTATCTACTGCCAACTTACTGTTTTATTCTGTGCTCTGAATCTTCAAGTTTGTAGAATTTAAAAGTGGGACATCTGGACCCTTCCAAAGCTCTCTCATTTCCATCTCCTTTGGTTCTGCACTATGCTGAAGTTTTTGGTTATTTCTTTGGAAAGGGATCTTGTCCATGTGACTAAGAATTATAGACATACCTTCAGTTTAAAGAAAAAAATTATTCTTTAGCTCTAGGAGCCATTGCTCACTAAGTTAATCAATTTTGCTGTTATGTGACTGTTAAAGAGTTTTAGGTAGGAACATCCCTTTGAAACTTTCTGTGCTAAAATATGCCCAGGGAAGGCATTGTTCCCTAGCTGGTGTGGCAGCTGCTTCTTTGGTTCATTCATGATGCGTCCCTATACAGTTATTAGTGTTTTGTTTAGACGCTGTAGAAGGCAATGGTTCTCTACCTTCCCAATGCTGCAAACCTTTTAACACAGTTCTTCATGTTGTGGTGAACCTCAACCATAAAATTATTTGGTTGCTACTTTTTTATTGGTCCTGGTTTATTTATTTCTCTTTCTACTTCATTTTTTATTGGATATATTTTTTTTTACATTTCAAATGTTATCCCCTTTTTCAGTTTCCTCCCCTCCCAGATAGTTCCTATCCCATCTTCCTTCCCCCTACTTCTATGAGGGTGTTCCTCCACCCACCCTCCTTCAACCTCCCTGGCCTCAATTCCCTTTATAACTATAATTTCTCTACTGTTATGAATTTTAATGTAGATATCCATATAATCACATCAGAGTATCATAACCCACAGTTTGTTTTAGTTTGGGTTTTTGTTTTTTCGTTGTTTATGTTTTTTTTTCCTTCTCTTGCTGTTGAGTTCAGGGTAGAAAATGACAAAACTCATGTCATATATGGAAACTTAAAAATGAACGCTTTATTTTCTAAGCATTCAGAGATGTGGTCAGTTCAAGATCTAAACTGTGTCCCAAAAGGGAGTTTGTACAACATTTCTAAAGGATGGAAACACAAAGTAAGGGGGAACTGGGGGGAGCTGCAGTATTATCCAATTGTATTTTGACATTATGGGTTATGCAAAGGAGTATGGATTGGAGACTGGGACATATCCAGGGCACCTAGATTCTAGGATCTTATTTATTCCCATAGACATTAAGCCCAGAGTTTACAGTGATAAGGGGACAAAGGAGCAGGTCAGTTGCATGTAGTTAATGAAGGCATAACAGGCAGTTGGTTATATGTTTTTATAAATTAGGTACCTTGGTTTCAACAAGAGTAATTTATATACTCTTTGTTGGGTAACAGACAATTAAGCAAGCATTTGTAGCTTAGAGTCTCTTCCCTCGCTCATCTTCCCTTCCTGCTGGGTCCTCTGGGGCACCCCCACCTCACCTAAGTAAGCTGCTATCACCCTAGGACCTGCATTATCCTGCTACATCTCCACCCACCTTTATCAGACTTGCCAATAAGGAAGCATACAGAGTAGATTTCCCTCCCACACCCATATTCTCTGCCCACTGAGTCCTCCAGGGCATCACCATCTGCCCTGAGTAGCCTACAATCCATGCTAGTCCCCATTGTCCCACTACCTCTCAGTCTATCTTCATCAGAGCTGCTGATCAGGAAACATTCAGCCCAAGGATGTTTGTGGCAGCCCAAACATCAGAGGCCTGCCACACTAGGATCATCAAGTTTAACCCTCCCTCCCAATGCCTACTACAACAGGAATACCCAGGGACCAAAACCATCCAGATGGCTAACAGCCCTAGAAAGAACACAAAAATCAACAAAAGCCAAGCTAATATGACACCATCAGAGGACTGTACTACAGCAAGTTCTAGATATCCTAACACAACTGAAACACAAGAAAATGACCTTAAATCTAATCTTATAAAGATGGTAGAGGCCATTAAAGAAGAAATAAATGAATTCTATAAAGAAATACAGGAAAATACAATTAAACAGGTAAAGGTCTTAAAAAAGAAACAAGTAAATCCCTTAAAGATATACAGGAAAATTTTAAACAGGTAAAGGAATAAATAAAACTGGTCAAAACCTGAAAGTGGAAAGAGAAACAATATAGAGAACACAAACTTAGGCAGTCCTGGAGATGGGAAACCTAGGGAACGTAACAGGAACAACAGACACAAGAATCACTAAGAGAATACAGGAGATGGAAAAGAGAATCTCAGGCAAAGAAGATACAATAGAAGAAATTGATACATCAGTCAAAGAAAAAAATCCCTGACACAAAACATCCAGGAAATCTGGGATAGCATGAAAAGACCAAATGTAAGAATAATGGGAATAGAAGAAGGTGAAGAATCACAGCACTAGAGACCAAAAAGTATTTCCAACAAAATCATAGAAAAACCAACCTAATGAAATAGGAGACTAAAAATATAAGAGAAGTTTATACAACACAAATCAAACTGGACCAGAAAAGAAAATCCTCCCAGCATATAATAATCAAAATACAAAATCTTCAGAACAAAGAACAAATATTAAAAGCAGCAAGGGAAAAAATGCCAGGTAGCATACAAAGGCAGACCTATCAGAATTATACCCTACTTTTCAACAGAGATTCTAAAAGCTAGAAGGGTCCAGACAGATATCTTGCAACCTCTAAAAAAATCATAGGTGCCGACCTATACTATATACCCAACAACATTCTCAATCACCATAGATAGAAAAATAAGATATATCAAGACAAATTCAAACTTAACAATGTGTATCCACAAATCCAGGCCTACAAAAAAAAAGACTAAAAAGAAAAATCCTAAGAATTTCATGAATTCGTTGTTTCTAATGGCTGAATAGTACTCCATTGTGTAGATATACCACATTTTTTTGCATCCACTCTTCTGTTGAGGGATACCTGGGTTCTTTCCAGCATCTGGCAATTATAAATAGGGCTGCTATGAACATAGTAGAACATGTATCCTTATTACATGGTGGGGAGTCTTCTGGGTATATGCCCAGGAGTGGTATAGCAGGATCTTCTGGAAGTGAGGTGCCCAGTTTTCGGAGGAACCGCCAGACTGATTTCCAGAGTGGTTGTACCAATTTGCAACCCCACCAGCAGTGGAGGAGTGTTCCTCTTTCTCCACACCCTCTCCAACACTTGCTGTCTCCTGAATTTTTAATCTTAGCCATTCTGACTGGTGTAAGATGAAATCTTAGGGTTGTTTTGATTTGCATTTCCCTAATGACTAATGAAGTTGAGCATTTTTTAAGATGCTTCTCCGCCATCCGAAGTTCTTCAGGTGAGAATTCTTTGTTTAACTCTGTACCCCATTTTTTAATAGGGTTGTTTGGTTTTCTGGAGTCTAACTTCTTGAGTTCTTTATATATATTGGATATTAGCCCTCTATCTGATGTAGGATTGGTGAAGATCTTTTCCCAATTTGTTGGTTGCCGATTTGTCCTCTTGATGGTGTCCTTTGCCTTACAGAAACTTTGTAATTTTATGAGGTCCCATTTGTCAATTCTTGCTCTTAGAGCATACGCTATTGGTGTTCTGTTCAGAAACTTTCTCCCTGTACCGATGTCCTCAAGGGTCTTCCCCAGTTTCTTTTCTATTAGCTTCAGAGTGTCTGGCTTTATGTGGAGGTCCTTGATCCATTTGGATTTGAGTTTAGTACAAGGAGACAAGGATGGATCAATTCGCATTCTTCTGCAGCAACGAATTCATGAAATTCTTAGGCAAATGGATGGAGCTAGAGAATATCATACTCAGTGAGGTAACCCAGACTCAAAAGGTGAATCATGGTATGCACTCACTAATAAGTGGATATTAACCTAGAAAACTGGAATACCCAAAACATAATCCACACATCAAATGAGGTACAAGAAGAAAGGAGGAGTGGCCCCTGGTTCTGGAAAGACTCAGTGAAACAGTATTCAGCAAAACCAGAACGGGGAAGTGGGAAGGGGTGGGTGGGAGGACAGGGGAAGAGAAGGGGGCTTACGGGACTTTCTGGGAGTGGGGGGGCTAGAAAAGGGGAAATCATTTGAAATGTAAATAAATTATATCGAATAAAAAAAATAAAAAATAAAAAAAAAAAGAAAAATCCAACCCAAGGAAGATAAAACATAGGAAATAAGTTATGTCATACCAGCAAAAACAAGAGATTGATCAATAGAACTGAATCAAAGACCTTGAAATAACCTCACACACCTATGGACACTTGATTTTTGACAAAAAAAAGGAAAAACCATACAATGGAAAAATGAATGCATAACTGGATGCCTGCATGTAGAATAATACAAATAGATCCATCTGTCACTTTTCACAAAAGTCAAGTCCAACTGAATCTAAGACCTCAAAGTAAAACTGAATACACAAAATCTAATAGAACTCAAAGTGGTTCTTGAGTTCATTGAGCCTTGAACTCATTGGTACAGGAGACAACTTCTTGAACAGAATGCCAATGGCTCAGGCTTTAAGATCAACAATTAATATATGAGATCTCATGAAACTGTAAAACTTCTGTAAGGCAAAGGACACTGTCATTAGGACAAAATGCCAGCCTATAGGAAGGAAAAGGGTCTTCACCAACATTACGTCTGACAGAGGACTGATATCCAAAATATTTGAAGAACTCATGAAGTTAGACACCAGCAACCCAAATAACCCAATTTAAAATGGGAAATAGTTCTACCTCAAGATCCAGCTACACTACTCTTGGGCATATGCCCAAAAGATGCTCCACCATACCACAGTGGCACTTGTTAAGCTACGTTCATAGCAACTTTGTTTGTAATAGTCAGAAACTAGAAACAATCTTCATGTCCCTCAACTAAAGAACAGATAAAGACAATGTGGTACATCTACACAATGGAATACTATTCAGCTACTAAAAAACAAAGACATCATGAATTTTTCAGGCAAATGGATGAAACTTGAGAATATATCCTGAGTGAGATAACCCAGACCCAAAGGACATGCATGGTATATACTCACTTATAAGTTGGATTTTAGCCATAAAATACAGAATACCCACACTACACTTCACAGACCCAAAGAAGCTAAGCAAGAAGGAAGATCCAAACAAAGATGCTTGAGTCTCACTTATAAGTGGGACTAAAATTGTTTTTAAGAAGCAGATGGAGGGAGGAAACTAGTTGGGAGAGGGGAAGGTGAGGGGAATGGGAGGGGGGGAGGCTCAGAATCAGGGGTGGGAAATGATAGGCGCATGGCCAGATGGTCATGAAACTGAGTGGAATCTGCAGCTGGTGGGAGTGGGCTGTGTGGGTGCATTCAAGTATGTGCCAGAGACTTGGAATAGGGGAGGCTCTCATGGATCAATGGGGTGGCCTTAGCTGAGACTCACAGAAGTGGGGATATAAAACTTGAAGAGGCCACCTCCTACAGCTAGGAAGAAACCTCAGTCTAGTAATAGGGACAACAGATTGCCCACAGAACATTCAACCCAAAGCTTATCCTGTCTACAAGAAATGCATAGACAGGGGGATGGAGCAGTTACTGAGAGAATGGCCAAGGAATAACCTGCCCAACCAGAGACCTACCCCACACACAAGCACCAATCCCAAACACTATTAATGAAATTCTGCTATGTTTGCAGATAGGAGCATGCTGTCCTCTGAGAGGCTCCACTTACCAGCTGACTGGGGCAAGTGCAGATCCTCTCAGCCAAAGACTGGATGGAGCCTGAGGACTCTTAAGAGAATGCTGAGGGAAGGATTGAGGGCCCCTAAGAGGATAGGAACACCGTAAGAAGACCAACAGAATCAACTAACCTGGACCCCTGTGGGATCTCAGAAACTGAACCACCAAGCAAAAAGTATACACAGGCTAGACCTAGCATACCTAACTCCCCACATAAATATGTAGCAGCTATCCAACTTGGTTTTCATGTGGGTCCCAAACAACTGGAGCAGGGCCTATCCCTAAAAATGTTGTCTATCTGTGCACTCTATTTCCCTAGCTCGGCAATCTTATCTGATCTCAGTGAGAATAGAAGCACCTAGCCCACCCCCTTCACTCCTCCATAGATCCACTCCTTCATTTCTACTAAGAAAAGGACAGGCCTCCTAGAGATATCAGGCAATCGTATCATGACAAGATACAGCAAGACCAGGTAAAAACCCCAATAAAAAGGCTGGGTGAGGCAACCCAGTAGGAGGAAAAGGGTCTGGAGTATAGGTAAAAGAATCAGGAACACTCCCACTGATAGGAGTTCTACACAACATCATAATACACACACACACACACACACACACAGGGTATTTTTACCATGAGGACTCAGAACATTGGGTACAATGTTTCATGACTTTCTTTAGAGTATTATTACAGGCTTTCTTTCGCCATAACAATAAATTTCAATGCTAACTGGCAAAAGGCTAATTAAAAAGACACGTTGTCTTCTGTGAAGTGCATGTTGCCACCTGGAGAGTGTGGGTGTTATGTTCAGGGTTGGAGAAAACAATTCCCAATCACTGCTAAAGCATGTTCACTCTTCCTAAGAGACAAAAGCGTTATACTGGCTTAGAAGCCTGAATCTGATACTATCACCAACAGCTCACACTGGGTAAAGCTAGGACCACAATAAAAGCTGGCCCTTAAGAAGGCCCAACGCAGTGGGTCTATTTTTCTTTAAGATGGAGGTTTTCATTTCAGTGAATAAGAAGCTAAAATCTTGACAGAAACCATTTTCATATTTCTAGTTTCTAATTCATATAGAGTATCTTCCATGGAATTTTTTTTAAGCAGTTATTGTTTCCTAAGACTTCCAAATAGGAAGCATTTACTTCCTTTTTAATAGCTTACCACTGAGGGTTTTTTTTTTTAACAAGCTGAACGCTCTGTTCTATGTGTGACTTAACTTCTTATGCAAGACACTGGATTATTAACAGGCTCTCAGTACCGCTGAGAGGCAAAGGACTTACCTGAAATCTTAAGTGAGCTCAAACAAAGCTCTGAGAGTTGCTGCTCCTCACAGTCCAGAAACTTTTTTTTTCTGTTAGGAGAGGTTGGAAAGTTCAAAGAGAAGATCAGGAAAACACCTGCAGCCCTACATCTATCTAAGCAGGTCTGCAAAATGTGCTGTCAGGACTCGATGTGCTTAGGCAGGAAGGATGCATTTTCCAAGAGACATTTGATTAACATGAGTGTATCATGTTCAGACCTCCAGTAAAACAGACTAGCCAGGAGGGCCTGGAAAAATTTATGCAGCTGCTTCCGAGATGTTTTTATTTACAATTTCATGGACAGTGCACTTTGCCAGGAAGTGACACATTCATCTGCATGATTGCCTCCAGGTCTCTTCTGCCGCAATGATCGCTAATGAATATGCAATACGTAGTTTTAAGGTTCAATAGATTTCAGATCGGCTCATGACAAACAACCTGGACTGCATTTGCTCTCAAGGCCCAATTTAGAAGGCTAGAGACATTGACACGGTGCCAGTTCTGCCTGGCATACTAAACAAAGACTCTACCTTGATTGTGCTCTTGGGAGCTGAAAACCCAACAAGATATTCAGGTTCTTTCTCTATGGTAACTTCCTCAACAATTTGGTGTGAACAAATTGTTTCTACAAATATGTGTAGAAAGAGTTGTGTAAGGAAACAACCCTGTACCTTGTCTTTGATAGTGGGGATGGTAAGCAAGAAATAAATTTAAAATAATCAAGGTTATGCACACATGAAATTTTATTGTATTATTTTAATTACTGAATCCTCAGTGTCAATGGAAATCTTTTATATAGTGAGACATGAAGACACAAAGTATACACAGAAGGACCCATAGCAGTAGCCCATAGACTTTATTCATTTTTAAAATCGTGTGCATTACACACACAAACCTTTCTGATTGGATATATACACATGAAGGACATTTCTAATGTGAAAGGTCATCTTTAAGAGACACTAATGAATATTTTGTCAAACTGGTTGCTAGTCCCACCTATAGTCCTTCCAACAGTGCATGTTTCCAAATTCTCAGCTTTAGCGATGCTGTCTCTAAATCTCAGTCATTCTGTTCAGTGTGCCGTGGAATCTGCCTAGTCTGATGATTACTGTGCGTTTGAGTACTTTTTTCAGAGGTGTGATATTTAGTGATTTTATCACTTAGTGTGATATTCTCTTTTGTGAACTACCTGTAGGTGAGGATCAACCTGTGACGTGCTTACTCCAATGTATATAAAATTCCGGGCTGTACCTTGCCCTCGCTGATTCATTTTATAATGCGAAAATTTGTTCTGAGTCTAAATGCTGAAACAGAATGGCCCGCACCTGGTTTGTGCATGGAAACCACCACTGCCCGTCCTACACAAACCTTAAGGCAAAGACTGTTAAACATCTTATTTGTGTAAATATAAAAGTGTTACTTATGAGCTTGTCAGACTAAACTAGAAACGCAAGGACATACAAATATAAGAAATCATGTCACAGAAAACAGGCAGACACTCAGATTATGACCAACAAATGTGTCTTCCTCACCTAGATATCTCATATAAAAAGAGACACACCTGTAGAAATTAAGAACTTTGGAAATGTCTTGTGTTCTTCACATATGAGAGCAAAATTTGACATTCTAAAAATGATCTATTATGCAATTGGCACCCTAACTTATAGAATCCCTCAAGTATATTCTTCAGTTATGAACCCAACATGATTCACATGTCAAAGTTCAGAAGAATTTTTCCAACTACCATTTGAGTGCATGGATGCTGTGAGAGAAATATTTTATTTATTAAAGAGTCAGGGCTTGTACTACTTTAATAGCTAGTGTGTCTACATAGGGCTTATTTGAACTGGGCAGTGTTTTTAAGAAATACATACATACATATAAGTGTGAATGAAGAAATAGCTCGGTGGTTAAGAGGACTTTTTGCTCTTGCAGTGGAGCCAAGTTTGGCTACTAGTAGCAACTTGGTCTTTTACAATCACCCGTAACTCCAGTTGCATAGGATTCAATGCTTTCTTCCAACCTTCAAGGGTACTGAGTGCTGACATAGTGCACATGCAGGCAAAACACTTGTACACGTAAAAGAAAATAAATGAATGTACACTTTAAAACTTAAGAAAAATATATATATATTGGCTCCGACCTTGGGGGAGTGACCAACTAATGACTGATCTAAATTGAGTCCAAAGCCAGGAAACAGGAGCCCATGACTAATACTGCCTGGATGGCTAGGAATCAGAAGCTAGATGGACCAGCAACCCAGAGATAGAAGCAAGCAGGAGTGGCTAAGAAAAAAAAGTCAATGAAACAATTCCTAATGATATTCTGCTATGCTCATAGATTTCATCAAGGAAGCTTCTTCTGCAGCTGATGGAAGCAGATGCAGAAGCCTACAGCTAAACACAATACAGAACACAGGGAACCCTGGAAGATAGGGAGATAAGACTGGAAGAAACAGAAGGGTTGAGGACACCATGACAGCTTGGCCCACAGAATCAACTAAGCAAGGCTCAGAGGGGCTCACGAAGACTGAAGCAGCAGTCATGGGGCCTGTATGAATCTGTGCTAGGTCCTCTGCATACACGCTGTGGCTTTTTAGCTTGAGGTTTTTGTGGGACTCTAATATTAGGGGTTAGAAGTATCTCTGACTACGTTGCCTGCTCTTAGGGCCCATTTCTTCCTGCTGGGTTGCTACCTTCAGCCTCAATATGAGGGTTTGTGCCTAGTCTTATTGAACAATGTTATGCCACGCTTGGTTGATATCGCTGGGAGGCCTGTGCTTTTCTAAAGGGAAACAGAGGATCTAGAGGACAGAAGAGATGACGGGGGACAGTGAGGGCTTAAGGGAGGGAGGTTGCAGTCAGGATGTATGTATGAGAGAAGAATAAATTTGAAAAAGGAAGAATACATGTATATATAATATAATCTGTACATGTAATCTGTAAAATAGTTACCTTTATCACACGTATTACTGTTGCTCATACATCCATAGATATAGAGAGATGGAGATAGAGATAGAGAGCAATAGAAATAGACATTGATGATATAGAAAGCACAAGAAGGTAAATCATTATGCAATGCCCAAAGCTTATGTTCTTAAATTTCTATTTGGCACATTATCCAAGGAATGATTCACAAAATTTATACCTACCTACCCCCTATCTGGCTCATTTTAATCACATGTTTGAAGCAGTAATATATGAATATTGGTATGAGTAGTTCTTGTAATGGCTTGTAATAGCTAATTGAAACAGAGAGCAGAGAGTTGAGGTCAGTACTTAAGAAGCACTTTAATTTTAAAAATGGTCTCAAGTCTTTCCACTGCACTAAGAAATCCCTTTGCTTAAAATGTTAAGTTGAAATTTAGTGCTGAAATTAATATATTTAGAAACTACTTTTTTAGATATTCAAATTTTACAGTGCCCAAGATTCAACCTCCATAATCAAGAAGGCATAAAAATAAATATGTTAGATTCAGCAAGCTTAACTGTAAGAGACAATATGAATAGTAAATAATGGGTCTATAGCTCCCTACACCTGGTCTGGTGTCATGCATATATCACTGCAACATGACAACCCACATATACCCAACCATAGGTTCTCCTTTACTTCAATATGTGAGTCTCTATGTGGTAAGGAAGTCAGGCAAATTAGTGTGCTAAGTATAAGATCCAAGAGTTCATACAACCCTACTCTCACCTTGGTTCAATAAATACCTTATTCTACCCATGTAGTGATGCGAAAATCAATCCATAGTCAGCTCTCCGTACTGAGAACTCCTCCTCCACAATTTTGACTGCTCCTTGGGTTCATTCTACATCTAATGGCATATTTACTCTCCAAGCTTCAGATCCCTGGAGGCCAAGAGAGTTCAAAAATTGCCATGTCTAAGAAGGCAGTAAACCTTAGAAAACACACTTGAGCTTGTCCAACTGAAAAAAAAAAAACAAAAAAAAAATGTATCTAAGGAAAGACAATATGGTTGTGGGGAACAATGTCCATCCTGGAAGGTGTGATTCTATCTGTGTGTACATTTATCTTCCTCTACCTTCCTACTTAAAGTAGAGAGTACCATTCTTAGCCAATGGGCTTGAGAAAAACTAAGCAATGATCTAAATTATTTTGCAGAAAAAATAATACATGTAAATATGTACATATATATTTAGCTGAAAATATTCATTGATTTTTATTTTCTTTCTTGCAAGATAAGTCTATTTTGTATTTGCAAGAGTATATTTCAGGCTTCTGTTTTATAAATTTGGCATTATCTTAAATATTCACATCACCCAATAAGCTATTTATTATTTTCAATAATAACATTTTTAATATCCTACCCACAACATAAATCCTGCCTCTCATATGAATTTATTGAAGTTCTATTCAAATAGAGTAATTATCCTAAGGTATATGTTCAGAATATATAGATTACTTATGTATCAAAGCTTGTAGTTTCTGATTGCTTTATTTTGATGGTGAGTTATGAATCTCCTACATTTAAGCAGAAATGTGTTTTCAAGCCCCAAAGCTAGAAATCTTTTTAAAACACATTGAAAATGAAGTCTTATTTCCCAGGTCTATTTCAGTATACAGTAGTTTGTAAAATAAATACTCTAAAGTGGTTTGACTTCATAATAGTAATTGCTTTAAAATAGCCCCATGGTTAGACTTGGTATTATAAACTTTGTCTGGTAGCCAATTATTATGGCCCCACCAATGCTCTAAACCACTATCTATAATGGAAGTACCAGGTTGAGAATAGTCATATGAATAAAATATTACAAAAAAATTATCCTATTGATATGCAGCTTCTCTTATGAAATACAATGACTGGTATTTACCAATATATTTTCCAAAAGATTGATATGAACAACCAGGAACTCAATCCAAAACTATTGTTCAATTCCTTATAATCCAATGTTTCACTATATAATTTTATTTGATGGCTCATTTGTTTATTATAAGGTTCATCAAAAAGGAAGACAGCCTAACTCAGACACACCACCCACCATGCGTCCTTACTCTGAGGTACTTTTGCAGACTTTTAAGCTATAATTTATAGAGTAAGTAGAATGTGAATGAGGTGATAAAGCCAGCGTGGTAATGTCAGAAGTGCCATGATTTCAGAAGCCCGTTCAACAACTTCCCATTCTGAGCTGTGATAGGGGTACATGCATTTTCTAGCCCTGGCCACCCTTCCTATGACCCAAGGCAAAGAAGTCTGCTGGAAAAGCAGTACACTATGCATATTAATTTGTTTTGTCTTCTGATATCATTATTCTGTCTCACCACAGTGGCAATCAAAGCCTAAATTTGTACAGGAGAATATAAATAGCATAGTGGGTGGTATGGGATAAGGATTGTGGGAGAAGATGACCTGGAGGGGGCAGTAAACAAGCTATAAAGTGAATAAATAAAAAAATAAAAATTAACATAGTGTGATTACATTTTAATTATTTCAAATTTTTGGAACACCAACATTTCACAAATGAAAAAAATCACACTTGACTTTACCTGGCAGGTGAAAAATCTAAATACAGACATAGGATTATCATTTATTTAACATCTCCAAGGGATTAATGACTACTCCATCCCACCTTGGCTGCCATGTGCCTTTGTGTGCTCAGTAACTCTTGGTACCAGCCCAAACTCCTCCCAATCACCTCCTTCCTGGTTACCATGAGTCAAGCAACTCTACTCCATTACATGCTTCTTCCCTAATGCTCTGTCCTATCAAAGACCCACAATGGAAGCAGAACACAGACCAAACCCTCCAAAATATCTCAGCCAAAATTAATTTTCCTTCAAGTTGTTTTACACATGAGTAAAAACCTAATGGAAGCAAGGTATTTAAAATAAGGTTACTTTTTTTTTCTCTGTAAAGATGTCAGAAAAGGGACCAGGATAATGTCTCTATTGCTAAAAAGTGTTTGCTGTAGAGGCATGAGGAACTGTGATTGACCACCAGAACATATGTAGAAGCCTGGTATTGTGGAGCACACCTGTAATGACTAGAGAGATGGAGACAGAATAATACCCCGAACCTTGCTCCTCAGTCAGTCTAGCTAAACCAGTGAGCTCCAGGTTTCATGAGAGATGATTTTGTGATCTCAATCACTGAGGAATTAGATTTGATTGGTTCTTTGAAGCGATAGAGTAATTAAGGAGTGTGAGCAAAGTCTGTTACAAACATGCATGAAAATGTCATTATTAATGTATGTGTCTTAGTCACTGTTCTGCTCCGGTTTCTTCACAGGAGCACCATGATGAGTAAGAGAGAAACATAGCCTGGCATGGGCTTTGGAAACCTCAAAGCCCACTCCCAATGATGTATTTCTTCCAACAAAGACACATCTACTCCAATAAGGACACACCTCCCAATCCTTCCCAGCAGTTCATGAACTGGGGACCAATCATGCAAATATATTTTATTTGCCAATTTTATTCAAATCATCACAATATGCTAACATATATGAAAGGAAAGAGATAAAAAATACCTGGGATAAAATTTAAAGACATACAAATGTAACCAGAAAATTATTAGTGCACTGGACACAATTAAACATTTTAAAAATGTATCTGCCATGGGAATTTGGCAAGGGGGTACATTATATGTTGCATCTATTAGTAAAGAAGTAAGCAGATATACCATGTGGAAGAGAAAGCATACAAGAGATGGTACAGTGTCCAGAAGACATAAGTTACCCATGTTACTGGAATGCTCAGCAATTTGATGTTTATGACAGTTTGTAGTTATTCAGAAATGGATAAATGGTGCAAAAGAATGCAGAGAAATAGTGTTTAGTGTCTGAAGGGCCTGAGTCAGAAAAATGAAGTGATAAGCTCTGACTTAGAGCACTGATTCGCAACCTTCCTAAATCTGTAACACTTTAATACAGTACCTCATGTTGTGGTGACCCCCCCAACCATAAAATTATTTTATTGCTACTTTATAAATGTAATTTTGCTTCTGTAATGAATCATAATACAACTATCTGATATTCAGGATATCTGATATTTGGCCCCTATTAAAGGGTCATTCAACACCCAAAGGGGTCGTGACACACAGGTTAATAACAAAAGCCTTAGAAGATGAATCAAAGGGACAATGATTAAGACATGAATTAAAATAATGAATTTATAAAATAGCTTGAAAGAATGGAACCTTGTAGGGGGCTGTTCTGATGCTAAGGTCCTGTTACCTGATTGGTTCTTGATCTTTCCGTAAAGAAAGCCATGGGCCAATTGCTAAGCAGAAGGTACAGGTAGGACTTCCAGGTCGCTGGAGGAAAAGGTACACAAGGAAGAGAAGTGAGTTTGTCATGCTTTGGAGAGAGAAGAACTAAGAGCCTTGTGAGATCTCAAAATGGAGTTGCCATATAGGCCACTCTATCGGTGGGCGGTAGGGGAAGTTTGACACCTGAGGTTTAGGGAAGAGATAAGAAATTGATAAGAGCACATTTTTCCAGGCTGGAGATAGTAGCACCCAGCAATTGTGCCAAGAAGGCAAGTTGAAAAGGAACAACTATGTGTGTCTTTTATTCATGGATTCAAGAGAAGCTGGGGCAGGGCTGATAGTACAGTCACCACTTCCTGCAGCAAAAGCAAGAAGTGCTAAAGCTACATGCAACAGAACCTGCTAGACAAGAACACAGGCTCAGAGTGAGTGTGGCAGAGGGGGACTCTCAGATCGTCAACCTAGGAACTTTGTGACTCTTGAACTTCCGAAGCCCCCGCGCTTTAGTTTTCTCTTCTAAAGTCTGCCATAAAATGATAGGGAACTTATTAGGTGTTGTAAAAAGTCAGATATATTCAAAGTTTATAATGGAGCTGACCCATTATAATTAATAATCAATAATTATCAATAAAAAGTGGCTTATTAAAAATATATATATGTATCACATATTCCCATACACATATTTTTATAGTAATTTCCTTATTGATAAAAATTACTACCATCAAAACAAGAAAATTATGGATTTTTTCCAAACTGTGCTCACACTACTTTGCAAGATATAAGTCAAAGGATAAGCATGAAATAAATATTTCCTGAGGAACATAATGTCAACATTGGCTCAACATATTTCTCTAAGTTCTGTCTATACTATGTTCCTCAGAAATATTTTTAAATTAATTAAATTAAACACAAGAGCAAAATGACAATATAATCCTGCTATTTTTCCCATATATGTGGACTAAAACAAGAAGTTCAAGAGGAATTGGGGGATCCAGTACTATAGATTGGGAAGAAGGACTTTCAGAGGAGAGAGATTAGAATCTCCTAAGAATATAGGTTCATATAAAGTCAGAGACAAAGAGGTTTGCCTTTGTAGTCCATACTGTGGCTATGGCAGGTTTTGCCACATCCTCCATAAAAGTTATGGCTCCACACTGGGTAACATGCATACTTCAGAGCCAGTGTGACTGAACAGACGGTACTGTGGATGCATCAAGGTTTGGACCACTAGTAGTTCCTTAGAAAGTGGGAAACAAAGCCTCAAGGGCAAACAGTACAGATTGGGACGTAGAGGAATGGTGTGGATAAAAGAGAGGCCGCCGCCACTGCACTGCTTATAGGAACATCCTCACATCTTAATGTCTACAGCTTCAGTATCAACAAGGTGAATAAAAGCCAGAATATATGGATCTTGGCAATGTGGCTCTGAGGACAGCTGGTGAGCCTCTGTGCTGCTGGATTGAATCAGAGAATGCTGTTGATTCACACATCTTACCATAACTCATACCAACAGAAAAGGGATGAGTGACTCCCCATAGCAAACCTGGGAGTAGTCTGCAAAGATGAGAGCGAGTACATCAGCAACCTAATTATTCTAGATGAGCTACAGACTGTGGTCTCATGGGTTCTGTAGATGTGTGGGTGGCCTTGTAGATTCTATAGATGTAGCTGGTCCCAAAAGAAAAATGATGGGTTCAGAAAAGCATTTAAATGTATATGATTTAAATCCTTTGAAGTTTTCTTAATGAGGTTTCCTCCAAAACACATATAGAAAGCAGGTACTCTTGTTCATTCTGTCTCAGAATTTATCTATGCAAAAATTAGGGAGATTTTTATTATTAGGTTTTATTTTATCCAATACAAATAATGTAAGCTGTGGCAATTGCTTTGAGAGGCAGTGCAGCATAATGAATGGTTCCCCAGATTTGAACACTAAGTGTTATGAGTGGGATGCCTACTGTGCCTGCTAATAGAATATCACTAAACTGCACTCCAACCCCTCATCTATAAAATGAGAGGATCAACAGCATCACTGCATTAAAAATGTTTACCTAGTAGATGTTACTTACTTTTGTTATTAGTGCTCGCCACTTCTTCAGTGCTTAGAATAGCAAATGAATGAATAGTACACACATGTGAGAATACACACACACACACACACACACACACACTGTACACATTCTTTCTCCTAAGGTGTTTATGTCCAACAGAGTACCCTTTTTAAACAGTTAGAATTATTACAAGTGCCCTGCATATCAAGGATGTGGACAGAATGTTACATACCATCTTAGAGCTAAGAACTGCATTGGCACCCTGGAAACAATTGCCTCGTCCAAATTCAGTGCCTCATAACTCTCCTGGACTCGTTGTAAAGCATTTCAAATGCATGCCAAACCAAATACAGTTAAATCAAAATATTCCTCTTGTACTTGAATATTTTTCAAATACATCTAGCTGAAGCTAATGAAGCTCTGGTGTCATTGAGTTCAAGGAGACCATGATTGTTTTGTAGTTCATCAGTGTTAATTCAAAAACTACATCTAGTATCTCTTGGCATTCTGAAACTTTGACATTTAAAAGGAAACTTGTACTTGGAGAGTTTGAGAACCATGAGTCTTGGCCATGCTACAGCTCTAAAATATAATCTTTGTCTTCATGAACTGTGTGGCAGAAGCAAAGGTCGCTGAAGTCAAGAATATACAAAGACAAGAGGTGCCCTGCTAAGCCTTCACTTCTAAAGGGCTCTGGGCATCATGTGCCTAAGTCTTTCGACATTTGTGAATCCATTTAGGCATGAAAGTCAAGCTTTGACCAGAAATAACCACTATGGACAAATATAGACTCCTTTGTTAATGTGAAGAATTTGAAATTGAATAGGTTACCTTCCCAGAAATCTTGGCAATGTTTTAAAAATACCAATGATGTCTTTCTAAGTATTTACCTTCATTAAGAGTCTCTTCATCTGGGTACCGCAAATGCCAACAACTTCAGCCACGGATCCTCCTCCATCATCACAAAAATTACAGAAACACTCATGTGACTAACATAAATGCCTGTGCTGAGGAGATGCTTGGAACTGAATTGAGAAATGGAAAAGAGCCATTATGTAAATTTCATATCCAAAGGAAGACCATGGAAGCTAGACCTGGTAGTACAGTACTATAAGCCCAGAACTCAGGAGGCTAACAAAGAAGGATCTCTTCTCTCTCTCTCTTTCTCTCTCTCTCTCTCTCTCTCTCCCTCTCTCTCTCTCTCTCTCTCTCTCTCTCTCTCTCTCTCTCTCTCTCTCTCTCTTTCACACACACACACACACACACACACACACATACACACACACGACAGCAATGATGATGACAATGGTAAATAAAATTAAGAGGGGAAAAGATAATTTTTCTATTATATTATAGTTTGTCTAGTTTTCTGAAACCTTCTGACTGAATGGCATGCCCATCAGGAAGACATACTCTGTGGCATATACCCTCTTTTGTGTTTGAGTGTAATAACAGCTGTGCAGCAGCCCTTTGCCTCCTGACCAGTGAGGCAGCTAACGCACAAGCCAAACACATGCAATGGGTTCATGAAATCCAATTTCATTTTTCCCCGTCTGAAAATACAAGACCCCATTTCCAAATTGCCCTTGCTATTGGATCAGAACTGGGTGATTAGTTTGTCATGGGGGGATAGGGTTAGAATTGATATGTGTAACACAGTCACAGAAGTTAGAAGTGGATATATGGCCTCTACCTACACTCTTCTGAAGCAATTTAACACTGGCTGATAAATTCACATGAAAAACATTCCTGGGTTAGGATACTCTAATTTCATGTCCTAATTTTCTACCTATTCAAGGGATGATATTTTATAAACAAAATACTTTCCTGAATTTATACATATATGTGTGTGTGTGTATACCTATATATATATAGACTTTAAATTTTAAAAATGAATTTTAAAACCAGACTCTTCTGACTGAGATCTTTGATAAATAAGATCTCCAAGTACCAATCTAACAATATAATACACAGAGTTCCATTACAATGCAGGATCATGAATTAGCTTAGAGAACTAAACAAATCTGATTATTTGTTTGTGTGTCCACATGATTGCATAAGACTTTACATTCCTTGCTGGGCAGTGGTGGCACACACATTTAATCCCAGTACTTGAGAGCAAAGGCAGGCAGATTTCTGAGTTCAAGGCCAGCCTGGTCTACAGGGTGAGTTCCAGGACAGCCAGGGCTACACAGAGAAACCTTGTCTCAAAAAACAAAACAAAAAACAAAAAACAAAAAACAAAAAAACAAAAAACAAAAAACTTTTACACTCCACTAGATACATAAAGTAGCTGCGCAAAAGATAGTTTCTTCTATATTGTATTATTCCTAATAAATGTATGTTGTATAGTAATTACTGAATTGGTAAGAATACTTGTACTTCAAGAATAAAATGGGATGTGGAAAAGCTCTAGTTCAGCACCTCATTTCGCAGATGAGCAAATGAAGGGAGAAGAGCCAGTGACACTGCCTATGGTGGAGTTCTCTTCGACTCTACCATTGTATTCTTGATATTACACACCAACATATGAGGATGTACCATTTAAAGAGTTTCTCATCTATATGCTGTATTTTAAAATAGTTCATCTGGGCTAGAGTGATAGCTCAGAGGTTAAAAGCACTTACTGCCCTTGCAGAATGCCCTGGTACAGTTTCCAGAACCTACCTAACAATGGCTCACAACTACCTGTAACTCTGATCTGGCGCTCTCTTCAGCCTCTGAGGGAATATATATATATATATGTGTGTGTGTGTGTGTGTGTGTGTGTATGTGTGTGTGTGTGTACACATACATATATATTGTACACATAAAGACAAATACAAACACAAAAATACATACCTACATACAAACATACATACATACATACATACATACATACATAAATAATAAAATACCTCATCAATCTTGCCAAACTTCACCAAAATTAGAGGCACAGAGGTTCGAACAGCAGTGACTTGAGGTGACATGAACTTAGTGTTCTTTCCTTCCTGCAAAGCCTACTGAGTTATATCATAGACTACACAACTGTGTCTGCATTACCATACCAAGCTAATTTGTTTAACTAATGTAGCATACAACATAGGTGCTCATCAGCATAGACTTTGGTCTGAATCGTGTTCTGCTCTTAGCCATGTGCAGCTTTAGTACGATTTAGTTCTAGAATCCTAACTCTCAGTTACCTACTCTATGAAACCAGGATAACAGAATTTGCTGTGTATAAATTTTCTGTTCATGAAATCGCTTCCCACAGCATCTGATAACAAAAAGCACCTACTAAGGGTGATTACCATGATATGCAGAAAATCCATTCAGCTCAGAACTGTCATACAATGGACACACCTGAGTATAAATACTCAACATGCATAGGTGATATGAATAAGAATATATCAGCTAAATCATTTTCACAGCACATCTATAGAAACATTGCTATCTCCGAATTACCACATAGACTTCCAATGTTGGAAAACATGAATGCATTCTGATGTTACAGAATCTAGGTTTGAAGATTAAAATTATATAAACCGTATTTTTAAAATATTTTAAAACAGTAGGATAGATTCTTAATTCAGCTTATTAAATAACATATGTTTGGTTTTAAAAGATGTTGGTTAAATTTCACTTAGTTACCTTTATCAGAACATCAATTTTGTATGTCCTAGCTCTTCTGAATGTGGGGCATACAGAGTTACAAGCATGGGTTCAGAGATAAATCTCAGGCGTGATACTTCCCTATACAGCAAGAGATTGGTTTGCATTTTGCTCATTTGCATTTTTCTTGTGAAACCCAAGTGAGCTGCCTGTTCTTCAGGGCAATAGAATAGCACTCACTTTTTGAAGAATATATTAATAAATTAAAGACTAAAGTAATCAGCTTTGAACTGTTTTACTTGCCCTCCAGAAAATTATCTTCATTGCCTGTGCCTCCAGGATCTTTTGAATTGTCAGCACCATTCAAAACATTTCTTATGATTCCACCAGGGATGTCATTTATTATAATATCTATCGCTTCTCACACTGCCCTCTCCTGCAGAAACCAAATGAACCAATTTAACTGTGTAACTAAGCATCAGAGTCAAGAACCATTTGCAGCTGGTAATTGTGGGAGTTCTAAGTTTCATTAATGCCTCCTGAGCTGTTGTTTCCCCTGAGCTACTCTCTAAGTGTTGGAAAACTGTATCAGATCCGGTTTATACACCAATATTCTTCCCGGAGTTTTCCCTTGTTCCTGAACTCCAATAATTATAATAAGGTTTTAAACAATCTCAATTTCCTGGAGTTGGATTCTTGTTCCTTTCTGCCAACAACTACGTAGCATCCTGCTTCCAACCCAGATGGACTATCACACTCCAGAAACCACCCAATTCTCACCCACCTGTCTCTGAGTAGCACTACTGCCGGGGAGCTCCAGCTGCTGGGCCCCGACCACCTGACTTCATCCTTGGAGCACTGATTCAAGCCCAGACGGGAAACAAATTTGTTCCATCAACTCAGACCCTGAATCAGATTCCTGCCACATACCTAGAAAGCCAACTTTCCGGCTGAGCCAGCTTCCCTAGGTTTGGCATTACCTATTCCTATCTTATTGCTGTCTTCCTGAAAGCCAAAGAACATAAAAATAAAAGCAAACTAACAAACAAACAAAAAAAACCAGATTTCTTGTGCTGCACATACTGTCTTAGCAATTTAAAGTACATTAGAATAAATAATTCAAACCTTTGGCAAGCTAGCATTGTGCTCCTACCTTCTGGTATCTCTAAATGGTACAATATCAGTGAGGAGTACATTCAGGTTATCACCCAGTTTGTTTGAATACTTTGCAGACATTTTCAAGTCTATAAAGTCCCAACAACAAAATAATATGGTATTCTCTCCATTTGCACTATGGAATTAAAACAAAATGTCACATAGATTGTGCTGTCTATAGACCTCTGTAGACCTGGAAAGAGAGGGAGTGTCTCTTCATCGCTTGGTATTGGGCTTGGTCAGTGCCACTCCTGGAGAAGTATCTTCCTGGTTTGCCCACTACGCCTATTGTTTCTGCCTGGAATTTGCTGGGTTTCTCATTTCCTCCCTGACCAGTCATATATACTGTGCACTTTGAAAATGTAACAAGCATACCTGAGAGTGTCTGTAGGACACAGTCCTGGAATTGGGTTCACAAGGACTATTGAGCGCTCCTTTAATGAGTAAATAAGTGAGCTCAGTGACACATTAAGAAACACTTGGTTCCCCATTCACTGGTAAAGAATCACAGGTTTCTATAGATCTAGGTATATATGAGAGCATTGTTATCTATGGGAGGAATGAGGGTGAAGGGAAGATGAGAGAGGTAAAATGGGTGTAAGAAAAAAAAGGAGAAGAGAGGTAAAGAGGAAGACAGAATGTTTTGGGCAAATGAGAGGAACAGTTGGTGGGGAGGAAAAGATTTAAGCTATGATCAAGCACAGGGAAGCCACTTCCAAATCTAAACTGTCTGCTGATTGCACTGAAAACCCACAACTATTTTTTAATCTTATTTTCATGATCATAGGCTTCTAGGGCTAGTATAATTACCTTTTGAGGTTTCATCAGCATTTGGCCAAATTACACCATCTCTACTTCAAAAACACACTCTGCCTCCAGAAAGGAATCCAAAGCCTCTTCCTTTTTAACTCACAGCAGCTAGTGAGCTGTTGGCAACTTTGTCCCTAAAGAACGGGTACAATTAACCTGAGACTGCTGTGTTCTCAGCACTGGGTGTGCCATTGCTGGTTTTTAAATTGGGCTCAATTTAATTATAAGCTAACATCTGAGAGTATTATTTATTCAGGCTTCCAGTCTTTTGCCAAACCTACTCCGCGAGGTTCCTATTCCAGTAATAGGTGCCATTCATTCTCAGCCGTCCAAAACTCCTGGAACAAAGGCTTGCATGGTGAATAGTCCGCAGAAAAGCTGATCCTGAGAGTCTAGGTAGCAAGGTAAGCGTGCCGTGTCTTTGTAAAGCATGGTTTGCCTTTTGGTTTCCTGACCGTATTAGTACACCACTGCAGAAAGTGTGGGGAAGCAGAGAGTGAGGAGGGGGCTGCTGGCTTGGTCTGAAGGGCAATGGTATAGGCAACTGCGAGGAGTTCAGAAGAGCAAGTGGAGCTCTGTCGTATCAGCTCAATGACAGGAATCGGGCCTTGGCAAACTAAAAAGTCAGCAAATTACCAGATTGCCTTAGAAACCATATGCCAGTTAATTTACAGCCCGAGTCATGCTTTTGATGGAAAGGATCATCTCCTCTGCTGGCCAGAATAGCTCCTGCCCAGGAAGCAGAATTGGTTACTGAAACATAACTGTGTGACCAGGCACTCAGACAAGTGGTATATAACATGGTTTTAAAAATTAGTCCCTATTTATGGAATAAGTATGTATACTTCACCCTAGCACCTGTAATTCTTATTATCTTCAGGCTTTGGGTAGCAAATCTTTTCAGCAAAACAGGCGATGGTTTTTTGTTGCAACTAAGTATTCAACTCTGAAATTGTTGAGTAAAGCAGGAGCCATGGAAAGAGAAAGTAAAATTATAGACATGAATCTTCTCCAACAAAACTTTACATGTAAAATAAGCAGGAGACCTGGTACATATTACATCTATCCATATGATGATAATGAGATGCCCCCTGACTATCAAAGGTCGATATTACCAGCCTCAGAAAGAATCTAAGTTACTTCCTAGAAATAATAGAGACAAATCATACCAAAGTATTTCTTAAGCCAGGATTTACTTACTATTCAGAATCAGTTGGGTAGTCAAGAGTTCATTTAATTCAGACATCAGCAAATCTCATTAATTCTTGTCAATACAAATAAGGTATTTTCTTCTAATCTGCCACTTATTGTATCAATTACAACTGTCACACCCTGGGAGTGTAAGATAAATATCCATGTTTTTAATCCTCCTCTAAAGTGGATGACTCATGCTAAGAGCAGGATATGAACACTTCCTTTCAATACCACTGCAGCACAAGAAAAGAGGTCTCTGCAAAAACTGGATTGATTTTTTTCATAATTCCAACCTCTACTGGGTGGGACATTTTATTGTTATCACTGTTTGGATGGTCTGGGGAATGGCACTTGTGTACTTGTTGAATAGCTGCTCCTTCCTTATTGGAAGAAGTGTGTCATTGTGCATGTGGGCTTCAAAAGCCTCATCCTAGCCACCTGGAAGTCACTCTTCTCCTAGTGCCTTTCAGATGAAGGTGTAGAACTCTCAGGTCCTTCTGCACCATGCCTGCCTAGATGCTGCCATGCTCCCACCTTGACGATAATGAACTGAACCTCTGAACCTATAAACTATCCCCAATCAAATGTTGTCTTTATAAGAGTTACCTTGGTCATGGTGTCTATTCATAGCAGTAAACCCTAAGACAGCCTGTCAGTGAAAACACTTTCAGTTCCTCTTGTTTCCAACATCCTTTTCCAGCCTCTTTGAAGATCATCTCCCAGCTAGAGCTGTTTAAAGTTTACCTGTGACCTAATATACAGGTCGTTGGTGCTGGTGCTGGTGGTACCTGCGGCTTATTAGACATGGTGGCACCTAGAAAAAAGGTTCAGCAATTCACATTTCACTCTTTATCCTTATTATTATCAAATTTATAGGGGCACACAGTTGTCCTTGTTCTCACAGAAATGAGTGAGAGAAACCTGAGGGGATGGCTGGCCCTTTTTTTCCCTCAGTATTATGAAATGCCCTCTAGATAGATATGTTGGGTCTCCAGTATACTGCTCTGCTTCCCTGACTGCTCATGGGTAATGAGGCTGTGGGAATGACTTTGTTGGAATGATGCTGTTGGAACCTAGAGTAGAGTCAATTCCACCCGGTCTCTAGATCCTCATCTATGCTGGTCAATTGACCTTGACTCTAGGATTCTGCTAGCCATCAGCAAGTCTACATCTCTTCATCACCTCACTGGGGAACTTCAGGGAACTGTAAGGTATCAGAGGGTTTACAGACCATCTTAAGACAAGAGCAGGAATAATTACTTAATGCTGCTGTTGGATGTGTCTGTGGCATAGACTTCCTACTGAATCTGAACAATTTCTATTCAGTGTATCCAGAAAAAATGTGATCAGCCTGATAGGGTAAATACCCTCTCCTACTCATCTTATATACTCTTAGTCAAATACAGCGCTTAAATTGAGGAAACTAATAATAGCTGTTATTCCTATCTACCCACACCCTTTTCTCTGGTCTCTACTGTGCTATGCTATTTTCCCATCATCCATTCATCTATCTATCTTCCTTCTTCTTTCTCTCAATCCATCCCTTTCTCCTTTTCCCTATCATTATCTCCATTCCTATCCTTCTGTCTTCCTCTTCCTCTCCCTCCATCTTCATCCCTACACAAAAAGACCACATGAAATCAGAGCTCTGTAGTCAAGCCTTATGTGTCTAATTTATTTTATAGAACATGAAGTAGATGACAACACAAAAGTCTCTGTATTTTGATAGAGCCTGACATTCACCTATATTATGAAAACTTCTGTTTGTAGTGTAACAACTATCAATTCATTTTCCCTTTGATTCCCCTTCTGGAATACTTAAACTCTTCCTAGAGTAGACAGATACCTGTATCCTGCTAATATAATTAATTAAACAGGATGCTGTACTACAGAGATATCAACCCTTTCACAACTTATGGGTTGCTTCTCCCTCTTACTCTCTGACATCATACAATGAATCCTTAGAAGGACTAAACCACTGATAGGTCAGAGCCTTCCTGTTCAAATCACTTCCATGCTTTTTCTGAGCATTATATTGGGGCTCAAGTCTCCAATACATAAGCTGTTAGGAGGCATTTTAAATCCAAACCACAAAAGAGAAGTACAAATGTCTCCTTCTTCAAGATTATATTTAAGTTCAGGTCTCACTGGATGCACTTGCACAAGATGGATGAAGAGAGGTGGGGTGGTGCAGATGCCTCATCTTTCAAAGACAAGAGTTGAAAAATTTCAGATTTCCTAGAGTGAAGGTCAGCCTGGTGCAGGTCATATAGTTACAACACTCAGGAGATGAAAGCAGTAAGATTGCAAGTTGGAAGCCAGCTGGGGCTGAAAAGAAAGACCTATCTCAAAGAAAATTAAATGAAACAAAGACTCAGAATAATTTTATGCTACTCATGATATCACATTAGTCACCTTATGTGATAGATCTCATCCTTTGACTGTTCTATAAGCAGAAAGTTTATTTTATATTTTTAATTTTGTAGAGCCCAATTTTGATAGCATACTAATTTTAATTCACTCATCTAAATAATAAATGAGTAAGTCAAGTATAATCCCCACATACAGCTAAAGATGCACTCACACACACAAACCCACACATACGCACGCGTGCGCTCACCCACTTTATGACCTATCTAGACCATTTTATAACATTAGTGCAAAGTTCTATGACAAAATATATTCAACCTTTTATAAGCCATGTGGCAGTGGTTTTGTCCTAATTATATTTAGAGTTATAATTTTTATAGATTTATTTCCTAACTCTTTGATTATTTTTGTGGTAGTCGAGTCTTTCCCGCATTCTGACTCACTGGACAAACTCAGCCAGGAAGTATTTTGAAACTTCACAATTTACCCCACTATGCTGACTAATCGCTGATTTTATTTTCCTTTACTACTCCTCTCCTTCCAGCTCTTGGCATGATTTTGTCTGACTACTTATAAATTAAAACTCCTGCTTCACATCATGTTTACTCCAAGTATGAGCATTTTGCTGCATCTAGAAAATATGATCAGCTTACTTATAAGTTCTGGAAGTAAAATGTACTACTTGTGCAGAATCTTAACCACCAAACTCTTAGTAGCTTATTTCAAATTATGGTATATTGCTGCAACATACAGCTATTGAACCTTTTAATGTAAGCGAATACTATTAAGACAGGATAATGGTTCTTGCCTCTCAGGAAGAATAGAAAGAGTTTGTCAATAGCAAATTCTTTATTGAAAATCCTTGATGAATATTCAAAATCAGTGATGTCTGGAAGGGAATAGTTCTTCTTGGAGAGATACAGAAAACATGCACTTCAATCACCCATGTTCTCCTAGGTCTAAGACTTATTAACTTATTACAGAAGGGTTTTTTGCCCATATCATGGGATAGCTTTTGCTTTCTGTAGTAGGGGAATTCTTTCTAGTGTTTTAAACTTCTCACACTAAACCAACATACTAACATCTTATTTACTTAGTGAAGAATGGGTAAGAATCACGTGACTAATGTGTCATGAATATCTGAATTTATATTTTCTAAGTAATCAAAGGCAGACTCTGTGCTTTCTAGTGGCAGGTAATCAAGCAGGGTCTGGCCTCATGTGCTACTCACAAACAGAAGAGCAAATCAAGATTTTTAAAAGATAATTTTAATACACACAAACACACATACACACACATATGCATATGTTGTTTTCCCATTTAAGAAAATAATACACTATTCATCTCTCACATTTTCAGTCATAAAATCTCTCCTACCTTCCCCTTGGCAATATGATTTTTAAGAGCAGCTAGGAAGATCTCTCAGCTTCTCACGTTTTTCCAACTCCCCCAAGTTCCTCTTTTCTGCTCAACAAAATTGTTGACCAAAAGTAGGAAAAGTCCTCTCTCACAGTACAGTCTGAGGATTAAATGCAGCATTATATAGGAGTAGACTTTTTAAATAATTCCCACTCTTCAGTAAATACCAGATGCCTCTCCCCTTCTCTTATACCAGCTGCAGCAACTGTTTTATTAAAGATGAGATTCTGCATTTAGAGCAGACCCTTCTCTACCTCAGGAAGCCACCCCACTTACAGGACAATGCTAAACACAAACACCAGTTAGTTGCACATGTGATGGAAAATTGTAGTCAATCTAATGAATAATAAAAGAATATGAACCTAACAAAAGACTTTAATTGGAAACTCTAGTGTCTCCATCTGCTCTGACATCTTTTATTGAGTCCTGATTATTATTGCTGGAGATAGATAAGCTTTAGACTAATCTGAGTGAAGTGAGGTGTGACATTAATTGTTGCATTTGAACTCTTTCCAGATTAATAACTGTGCCGCTTAGGCATGTACCTCATTATAGATTTCAATTCCTTTTCATTTTTCAGTTGTTGTTTCTTTCAAATTTCAGGACGTTATTCTATTTTGGGTACCTCGATGTGTTCTTAAAATTAAATTTTACATAGCACCATGTATTGACTAGGACTTTCTTTTGTGTGAGACAAAATAATGGGCACACCCATCTAATACAAAACAAGATACAGTTAGCATCTGTCTTCCCCATTGTAGGGTCAAGCCAGCCTACAGACCATTTAATGACCTGAACTTATTGTCTTAGTCTAGGAGAAGTATTGCTATAAAAATATTACTTTGTTCAGAGGAACAGATCCCCTAGAACAAATTTAAATCTGTGGGATGGAATAATTGAGCTAATATTTAGGATAAGAATCTAAACACAAAAATCTACCAATTGGAACTGCTACTAATATTTTTCAGGAAAAAAAATGGCCTCATAAGGAAAATCAGAAGTCATAATTAGAAAAAAGATGGACAGAGGTTTAAAGTACGCAGATCTGGATTAGGGTTCTCTCTCTCTCTCTCTCTCTCTCTCTCTCTCTCTCTCTCTCTCTCACACACACACACACACACACACACACACACACACACAGAGAGAGAGAGAGAGAGAGAGAGAGAGAGACTCACGCACACACACTTTCAAATGTATTTCATTCTACTGCTCATCCCTCTACATAAACAACAGATGCAAAGGGTGATTGCTAGGATCCATTAGTAATACAGTGAATACACTCTGGAAACTGAAGGAGGTGGTATCATTGGGCCAATAAACCAAAACTTGTCTTGGGTGTCTCCTTCTTTCCTTCCTGTCTTCTTTTTTTCTGTTCTTCCACATTTTTGCGAAGGTATTTGAAGCCATAGACTGCCTTAAAACAAGGTTTCAAGAAAATAAAAAAATATTAGATGAAAAAGAAAATTTTTAAAATGTTTAGAGAGGAAGAAATCTGTTTCAAACCCCAAGGCACCATTCTTAGAATTCTTTCAGAACTACAATGATATCATTATTGACTTGATTGAAAGCTTCTTAAGTATCCCCGACCTCAAGCCGTACTACAAAGATGGAAACATAAGGAACTTTGTATACCCAAAAAAACAGAATAGTAAAGAAAACTCAATAAATGTTTACTTCTTGACGATTATATGCATATGTGCACACACAAAACCACACATACAATGATTAAATAACAGTGAATTCCTTCACTAAAAGAATTTTCCTGTATGCTTGAAGAATTACTGAAGCCACTTAAACTAGAATTTATTAAAAATTCTAGTAAAATGGGAACAAGAAAAATTGTAAGCTCTAATTAAGAACCCAATAGATAGGAAGACTCCAAGAAATGATGTCAACAAAGATAAGAAGGAGGGGGAATTTTTAGGAAGAGAATTGATAGTGTTAAATTCTACAATGACATTAACTAAGACACGTAAGAGAAAATATTCCCTACATCAAATAACCAGGGAGCACTGTTAACTTCATCAAAAGTACTAGTTATTTAAACTACTTCCCATCTTGTTAGTCTAGAAGCCATAATAAATTGATTGATTCATTCAACAAACACAAAATGGGCATGCATCAATGTTGTGAATTTTCCAGTTATCATGTACCTGTTTACAGGTTGCCTCTCTAATTTTTATTCATATCAAATTCACATTGAGGGCCTTTTAGAAAGCACATATGTTCTTGGCAGTAGTCCAAAATTGAGTGAATTTGAACCTTACACTTGAAGACCAAAGGCTCTGGTGAACATTGAGTATGCATCAATGCTTTAAACAACTAATACATTACCCCTCTAACTGTCATGACATAAAGACAAATAGTTACCATTCCCATGTCAGAAACTCAAAGAATTAAGATAATCTATAAGTTCTCATGCTCAGGTGCAAGGAAATTCTGAGTAGAGTGCAAGCAATTTTTGTTCTAAAAATATAAAAACGAAAGACAAGAACCTTGCATCTTGTAGCAGAATAAAAAACACAGACCAAAAGGAGGTCGCCGTATTTATGACTAGCAAAAGAATGCATGCTTTAAGGACACTGGCTCACAACACTTGGGGGGAGGTACCTGGTGTAACCTGGAGTTAACATCTGCAAATTTTCTCCAGAAAAACCGACCCAAGTGCTTGCGGTCACAAAGTCCCAGTGTCTTGGGTGGTACAACATCATGTGTAAGATGAGGATATATACAAGTTTTGTGATTTTTTTTTCTTGAAAAAGTAATTCCTTCATCTGTAAGTACTGCTGGTGGGGTCCCATGGAAGGAGTTCCTGAGGCTTGTCTTCTTGACTCACAATAGAAGGTTATTGATTTAAACAGCTGGGTTACTGTAATAAAATACCACAAACTGGGTACAGAAAACAATAGAAAGGTGTATTTTATAGTTCAGGAGTCTGGGTGTTCAAATTCACGGTACAGGGTTTGGTTCTGGAAAAAGTTTCCTCTTGTATTTTCTGGCAGAAGGAAACTCATATCTTTGGCCCCTATACAGACATTAATCCCATTAGTGAGTGTTCTACTTTCCAAGGGTTTCACTTGCTAATACCAATATCCTGAGGCTTTCGGATACTTCAAGTTATGAATTAAGAGAGGTACCCATGGGGCATATTCAATTCTTTGCAAGCCACTAATGAAAAATTTCAGCCTTTTAACCTATGAACATATGAAGATTTCAGAAGGGAATGCTTTCTATTGAGCAGTCACTATAAATTTCATGGCTCTATCTTTACAGAGAAAGTTTAAAGAGATGGAACAAATTAATTAAAACTACTGGCATGCCTATATAAGATGTCTGGCCAAATTTGTTTAGACCAGACATTCTGTGTGTGGTCCAGAATAAGTTTTGCAGGTTATTTACATCTAGAGAGCTCTAGGAAAAAAATGAGTATAAAAAATGAGATCTCCTTCCAGAGACATCTAGGCATTGCTTAGTTAATCTCTTGAGAAGCAGTTGTTTCTATAGGTTGGCGGGATAATTTTATAACCCATAAAGGGAGTTCTTTAGTTGTGCACCACAAAGAGCCAGGCAAATGGTGCCTAGGAATAAAATAGCCACGCCCATGCCAATGCAAATGACTTCTGTTTTATGTGTAAATTAATATACTATAATTAAAAATCTCATATTAACCAGTTAAAAATTCCTAATTCACTAATATTTTGGGGAAATTTTCTTGAATATTGGGAGCAGGAGGTGGAGGAGGAATTGAGAGAGGGGATGGGATGGATTTGAGCCACACAAATTATGTGTATACAGGATATTAAATAAAACACCTTAAAGCAGAACAGGAAACGAGGAAAACAGGCAGCCCAAATGCATGCTGGCATCTCAAAAGAGTACAAAATATGTATGTAATAATATATAGCTAATAGAAGACTCCTATGAGGAGTATAAGGAAAGGATCCACAACAAATAAGGAAAGTATCTACCAAATGAAAGAAACAAAGGTGGGTCACTCCAAAGACTTCTTACAAAAGAGATTTCAGAAATGCCCAATAAGCACATAAAATGGGGAGCTGTTAGTCACAAAAACTCCTCATATTGAGAAATTTCTTAGTGGCTGAAAGCATCAAATAATCATGGGATGTAAAATACATTAAACTCTCAAAACATACAGGCAGGAAACCAAAATGGTACAACCATCATGGAAATCGGGATTTTATTTTTCTATCAAGTCAGACATATATTTTACCCATCCTCTAGTCTAGCAGTTCATAACCATTTATCCAAGAAAAAGGAAAACATGCTAAGAAATTACTTGTGTATGCATTTACAGAGCAGATTTATTTGTATTAGCCCAAACCAGGAAGAAAAGTATTTTCCAAATATGCAACCAAAGGTTAATGGAAAAATAAGTCATGCTTATGTTATATTCATGCTTCCATCCATATTAACCCACAAACAAAAAACAAAAAATAAACAAAAACCTATTGAAACATTCAACAGCATGAATAAATCCCTCAGACATTATTCTGAGTGAAAGAAACCAGACACAAAAGAGAATCCACTGTATTATTCCATTTATGTGATGTTCAAGGACACACAAAAACAATCTGTGATCATAGCGAGGATGTCTCTGGGGGGAGGGGAAGGGATGATTGCAAAGCAACAAGGCAAAACTTTTTGGAAGGATAAATATATTTTGTTTTGATCATAGATCAGGCACTAGATAACATGAATAAATATGACTATCAAAAACTTTGGGAAATACTATGTTCTTAAATATCTACTGCCTCAATCACTGAAGATGTGAATTGAATATAATCAACTAGCTATCTGAGTTCTCCAACATTTTCTGTCTTTTTATATTACCCAATAATATTTTCACACATTTATCAATTAAAATATAATGTTTTGATTGGATTGAATTCTTCTATGATTATATTCTATTTTGAGATTTCTTTCATTCTGTGTCATTATGTTTATCTTGCTGTGTTAGAGAATAACATATATCTTACTCCTCTTCTGAAACAACAGCATTGTGTTACAAGGCTGACCTCATTCACCCCCAATATTTGGTTAGTTATTCTGTTTCTAGATCAGTAGTTACGAACCTTCCTAATGCTGTGATCCTTTAATACAGTTGCTCATGTTGTGGCAATGCCCTCAACCACAAAATTATTTTTGTTGCTACTTTGTAACTGTAGTCTTGCTGCTGTTAGGAATTGTAGTGTAAATATTTACCTTTTCCCATAATCTTAGGGACCCCTATGAAAGCGTCATTCAAACTCCCAAGGAGTCACAACCCACAGGTTGAGAACTCCTTGTTCTAGAAGATCAACTGTGCTTGAAAAGAGGTTGGGAGTGGGAGTTCTGTGTTTAGGTAGAAGGGTTTGGTTTTGTTCTTGTTCTTGTTATTTATTCTAGATTGAAGAATGACTAGGGATTGAAGAATGCTTGACAAATTATAAACTACTAAACAGCACCCGCAACACAGTAATATGGTTTTTAGATATACTTGTGACATTTTACAGCATTCATTCCTGGGGGTCTCAATTATTTCATTTGGGAGAACATCATGATGGGCTCCGTATATCATCAATGCTGTCACGGGATTTCACACTTGAGTTTGTATGAATAGTATTCACTGTTTATATAGCTCAAGTTTTCTTCATCTGTCCACTTGCTGATATGAATTTGTGTTGATTATTGTGGTTATCATCTACAAGGACTTCTGTTTGAGGAGCTTGTTATTTAGTTTCTTTTGTATAGTTTATAAAATTCTTCCATTTATTTCCAGTTTTATTGTAATGTGGTTATAAAAGACAGATTGCATGATTTTGTTTTTTAATTGTTTAATTAATCTTTTGTCCTAACATATAATCTAGATTACAGAATTTTCCATTTCCAAAGACAGTGTTTTCTCAAACTGTAGATAGAATGGTCTGTGGATGTCTCTAAGGTTCATTTGAGCTAGCATGTATTTAAATGGAAACATTTCTTTGTTGATATTCTAACTATGCTATCATTCAATACGAAAATGGAGCACCAAGTCTCCAGATATTGTTATATTAAAGTCCATCTCTCCTTTAAGTCTACCAATATTTATTGTTCAAATTTAAATGCTCCAAAGCTTTATGTATATTTATCTATAATTCTTAAAAGTTGCTTCTCTCTGACCTCCTATATGGTGGCATTTTTGGTCTCTTTTTACACTTTTTATCATTAATTTACTTCTTCACTTTACAGTCCATTTACAGCACCTGTGTTAGTTGGGGTTTTACCTCTATGAGTAGACACCATGACCGAGGCAACTCTCATAAGGACAGCATTTAATTGGAGGCCACACCTCCAAATAGTGCCTCTCCCTGGGCCAAGCATATTTAAACCATGATACCACCCTTTCCGCCTCTCCTCCCAGACCTACCCTCAAGCCCTCCATCTTTCATTTCTTTCTCTACTATGTACTAACCAACCCTGGAATATCAGGAGTAAGTGCATCCTCTCCCACTAAGGCCAAACAAGGCAGCACAGCTATGGGAATGGGATCCAAAGGCAGGCAACAGAGTTATAGTCAGAGACTGCCCCAGCTCCAGTTGTTGGGAGACCCACATGAAGACCAAGCTGCACACCTGCTACATATGTGTATGGGACCTGTGTCCAGTTCATGCATGCTCTTGGGCCCATGGTTCAGTCTCTGTGAGCCCCCATGGGCCCAGATTAGTTGCCACTGTAGGTCTTATTGTGGTGTCCTTGACCCTTATAGCTCCATCAATCTTCCCCACTCTTCCACAAGACTCCCAGAGCTCTGCCTAATGTCTGACTATAGGTACTGCATCTGTTTTCATTGGTTGGATGGAGTTCTCTGAGGACAGGTATCCTAGACTCCTGTCTGAAAGTATAGTAGAGTATGATCAGTAGTGTCAGGGGTTGGCTCTCTCCCATGTTGTGGGCCTCATTGGCTGGCTGTTCCATCTTTATCCATGAACATCCTATAGCAGGGCTAATTTGAGTTGAAGGTTTTGTGGGTGGGTTGGTATGCACCTCCCTTCACTGGGCGTCCTACCTAGATACAGGAGGTGGCTACTTTAGTTTCAATATCCACCACTGCTAGGAGTCTCTGCTAAGGTCACCCCATATACTCCCATGGGTTTCCCAAATCCCAGGCTTCCATATTGTCCCAAAGATGCCTACCTCCTTCAATTTCTCCACTTTCTCTCAGACCCCTCATCCCCCACCCACATTCTCCCCATAACTGATCCTCACCCCTGTTCCTCACTCCACCCCCTTTCCCACTCAGTACCCTCTCTCTATCCATTACCGATGTCTATATAATTTTTCCTTTTAAGTGAGATTCAAGCATCCTCCATTAAGTCCTCTTTGTTATTTAGATTCTTTGGGTCTGTGAGTTGTAGCATGATTATCCTGTACTTTATGGATAATACTCACTTATAAGTGAGTACATACATGCAAGTCTTTTGTGGTCTGGGTGCCCTCACTCAGGATGATATTTTCTAGTTCCATCCATTTGCCTCCAAATGTCATGGTGTTCTTGTTTTTAATAGCTGAGTTTTACATTTCCACTGTGTAAATGTACCATATTTTCTTTACCCATTCTTAGGTTGAGGGACATCTTGTTTCCAGTTTCTAGATATTACAAGTAAAGCTGCTATGACTAATGTCATAGCAAATGTCCTTTCGAAGCATCTTTTTGGTATATACCCAAGAATGATATATATAGCTGGGTCTTGAGGTAGAACTATTCCATGTAGAAGAATGCAAATATACCCATGTTTATCAACCTGCACAAAACTCAAGTTCAAGTGGAGAAAGGACCTCAACATAAAACTGAATACACAAAATCTGATGAAAGAGAAAGTTAGGAATAGCCTTGAACACATTGTTTCAGGAGACAAGTTCCTGAACAGAACACCAACTTCTCAGATCAATAAATTAATAAATAGGATTTCACCTCATGAAATTAAAAACCTTCTGTAAGGCAAAGGACGTCACCAATAGGACAAAAGAGCAACCTACAGATTGAGAAAAGATCTTTGTCAACCCTACATCTGATAGTGAGCTAATATCCAAAATATATAAAGAACTAAAGGAATTAAACACTAATAACGCAAATAACGCAATTAAAAATGGGATACAGAGCTAAACAGAGAACTCTCAACAGAGGAATCTCTAATGGCAGAGAAGCACTTAAAGAAATGTTCAGCATCCTTAGTTATCAGGGAAATGCAAATTTAAGTAACGCTAAGATTCCATTTTATACCTATTGCAATCGATAAGAACGGCTAAGTTCAAAAACTCAAGTTAAGGCACATACTAGTGAGAATGTGGAGCAAGGAAAACATTCTTCCACTATTGGTGAAAGTGCGAATTTGTACAACCACTTCAGAAATTAGTATGATGGTTTCTTAGAAAACTGGAAATAGTTCATTTTATACTTTTTAACTTAAGGTTTTTTTTTTTATTAAAAGAAAGAAATACCAGCATTTATTTCCGTTTGTATATAAAAACTTTTTAGATTCATTCTCATTCAGTCTAGTTTTTACTAGTAAAATAAGTCTACTGAAAGCAGAAGAAATGTGTGTTTTACTTAAAACTCATTTTTCAATAGTCTGCTTTTATTGACAGAATTTAATCTACTTATTTTCAATGTATTTATTGAGGCTTAACATCTTCTGTTATCTTGTTTGTTCCTAATTTTATAGATTTTTTTGTTCTTTTTTATAAATTTAAATCAGTGTGTGCGTGCGTGCGTGCGTGTGTGTGTGTGTGTGTGTGTGCACACGTGTGTGTGTGTATGTGTGTGTGTGGGTGGGTGCGTGTGTGTGTGTGTGTGTGTGTGTGTGTGTGTGTGTGTGTGTGTACTGCATGTGGTGTCTTGCTGAAGCTAGAAGAGAACATTAGATCCCCTGGAGTTGACATTATAGGCAATGTGGGTTGTTCAACTTGGGTACTAGGAATCAAATTTGGATCCTCTGAAAGAACAGCAAGTTCTCTTAGCAATTGAGCTTTCTCTATAGTTCCAGTATTAATTATTTCTCTTCTTTTGGAAAAAAACACCAAACTTTGATTCCTCTATCCAAAATCTTAAATGAAAGAGAATACAATCGATGAAACAATAAGACTGTAAAAAAAAAAAAAAATTATGAAGTTGACAAAATGGCACAGTGGGTGAAGATATTTGCTCACAAGCTTGACGACTTAAGTTTGATTCCCAGATAGAAAGAGCTAAGTATCTCCCAAACGTATTTCCTGACCTTCATACATGCTCCAGTAGACACACACACACACACACACACATGCATACACATATGCACACATGCATGCATGCACATACGTATAATAATTGAATTAGAATAAATTTAAAAAGAAATACCATGAGCAATTATACACCAATGAATTGAATATTCCAGGAGGTATAAACACTTAAACACATAAAGCCTCTCAGAACTGAGTCATGAAGAAGGAAAAGTCTCCAACCAATTCTACTGTAAAAAGGTTGAAATGGTAATCAGCAGAAACTCACAATAAGATCTAATCTCCGATACTTCTTATGTAAATTTTACTAAACATACAAAAATAATTAATACTAATCCATCACAGACTTTTTCAAAATTTAAAGAGAAGTGAACACTTCTGTTCTCTTTTATATTACCCTGATTACACAGTTAGAAAAATTATTACTGAAACTACAACCTAGTATTTCTATGAATGTGCATGTAAATATTCTCAACCAAAACGTATTCACTAGCCAATTTTAGCAGTTCATTAAAAAGGTTGAATGCACTGTTGGGTTTCCTGTTATTAAAAACACAATACATGGATTAGATGTATATTGAGACAGAGAGTATATTTGGTTCATGTTTTTAGAAGTCCAAGGTTTATCAGAACTACATCTAGCAATGATATTTTTCACTGAAAGTTCCAGGGTGTTAGGAGACAGGGAGTGTGCACACATTTGTTTGTTTCCTAATTTTCCTCTTCTTAGAAAGCCACTAAGGTTCCACTGTGGGAGTTTAATAATCTCCTCCAATCCTAGTCACCTTCCAAACCACCACCTCCAATCACAATCGTTGGACTGATTTCCCACCTCTAAGTATTACTGAACATTGTTCCCACTAAGGTGATGCTTTGAGAGACCATGCTGGCAGTTCTGCTGTAGGGAGCCTGAACTGTAGTACCACAATGTATAAACCCATTGCATAAAGGTTCCAGAAACTGTTTCCATCCTGAGAATGTCATAGCCAGGGCTACATTCAGCAAAGCCCTTAAAGTAACATCTCTGAAACGTTGGGAACCCAACCTTCCATCCTAGTCTGACTGGAATGTGAATTGTAGAATCAAAGACAATTATCCACAAGTCTTAAGACTTAATGTTGTTTTCCTTGTTAGATTTTAGTCTTATTTGTGATATCTTCCTCCTTTCTTCTTCATGATTTCTCCCTTTTGCAATCGGAATGTATATCCTGTGTCTTGCCACTGTTGTATTTTGGAAACACTGACACATGAGATTTTTCAGTCTCATAATTGGCCTCAGGATGGGTTGTACATGCATTAAATCTGACTCAAATCTGAAGCAGCTGAAGTTTCCAGGAAACTTTAAAATTCATGCTAGACTTAGTTAAAATTTCTGTGTCCTATCTGAATGAAATGAATGAATTTTGCATGTAAGGATATGAATGCGGGGGTGGAAGAGTGTAGAGCTATGGTTTGATGATAGTGTGCCATTCAAACCTCAGGATGAAGTCTAACCTCCAGCGCAAGAGTGAAAGAACCATGGCTGTGCAATTGGTGCTCCTATGCAAAGGCTCAGGGTTGAGACTAAGGCTCTCTTGTCCATCTGCCAATCACCATGTGACAATACAATATCAAGATGCACTTTTAGTGAAGAGTAGACCTCGTTTGGTACCAATATTGGCACCTTCTCTTATTCTTCTCAATCTGCATAATTATAAGGAATTAATTTCTGCTGCTTATGAACCATTTGGGAGAATATGTTGAGAGGCATGTTGCATATATACCATTTGAGAGAATAAACTACCAGATCTGGAATATTTCATTATAGCAGCAGTAACAGCCTAATGGCCTAGCTAAATTAGCTAAAATGGATACATTTTGTACATGTTTTCAAAAGACCGTATTTAATAGGAAGGGAAAGTAAAATAGAGACAAGTAAAAATGACCAAGGACTGACCTTCCTATTCAGATTTTCACTGAGTAAACTATTACTGCTGCTATTATTATACTTCTATTTCATTATTATTATTGGCTTTGGTGGTGATAACAGTGATGATGATGATGATGGTATGTGAGTGTGAAAAAGAGACAGAGAGAGAAGAGGCATGCACATACTACAGTACACATGTGGAGATCAGAGGACAAATTTAAGGCGTTGGCTATCTTTTTATTCCCTCTGTGGATTCAAGAAATAAAACTCAGGTTGCTAAGTTAGCACAGAAAGATCCTTTACCCACTAAGTCATCTCAATGTTCTGAAACTTGCTACAGTTTTTACAAGAAACAAATAGAATGGACATTTTCTTTTTAAAAAATGGATTGATAGAAACCACAGTGACCAAACTTATGGATCAGTTTGAACAAATATCAATTTTAAAATGGAAGATGCAGAAAGTATATAACAATACAATATTAGAAGTGGGATCAGGTCCGATGGGAATGGTAAGAGCAATTCAAGGTTTTTTTAGCTGCAGGTGTTGTCCAGGAGAATGGAAATATTGATTAAGTTATATGTTCACTTGGGTTCACATGTCTCTAGAATGATCAAACTACATTTCTTAGGTCATAATCCCAATAAAAATATATCTATGAATATTTCTGCCTGTCTCTAGTTCAGGAGTTTGAGAAAGTAATAAGAACTACTACTCTATCTCTATGGTAACAGACAAATTTACTACCAGTGGAACATGTTCAGCGATTATGCCCCTCCCCAGAGGCCCTGAGCACCTTGTTTATTCTTTCTAACAGAAGCTAAATGTTTCCTCCTCGCCCATTACCACCTCTTCTTTTTAAGATTGATTTGAGATTTGTTTGCTCTTGTTATTGCAAACCCAAGTAATATAGGATGGCTACTGCTATGAATCTGAATTACCCAGAGAAAGCTCTGTCAAGGTAAACATGCTAGAGTCCACAGTCACAATCCCACATGTCCTAGCACCACGGACAAGAGATGAAGCCTAGGCAGGAATTTTGTTTTGAAATTTGCTTTTATGAAGTTTCTCTCCTTCCACATACCTCTAATGAACACACACGATGATAATCAAATGAGATCTGATTGTATTTTTCTAGGACGTCGTGCATGGAAATATAACATATAACATATAACAAGCTCTTTCAAATACTGACTCTGCCATGAAAAGCAACTCTCTGTATTTAAAACTGATGATGATTACTGTAAGGAATGATACCTTTCAGAACTCCTTCCCATTTGTAGCAATGTATGGTACAGGATAACATGAAAATGCTGTTTAAAAATGCATGTCTCCAAATAATAAGGGAAACAAAGTCCCAACTGGCCATCTCTTGTCAACAAATGAAGCTTTCGCTACCAAGACTGGTTTATATCCAACTGAGTTGATTAAAGGGGTCCCAGAGGAATCCCCAAACAATTCAGGCTGTTGCCAAGAAGACAGTTTGCTCTCTACAAACTGAAACTAAGATCTCAATGCTGAAGACAACACCCACATAATGCACTGAACATGGTAAAGTCAAGCTGGTTCCTGCATAGAACCTTCACCCTTACAAGTGTATTTAGTACGAGAAGTTACTCTGCAAGCTACCAAAAGAGAAAATTAAACATGAACCCAGCCACAAAACCTGTTATCTGTCCTGCCTAAGAAATATGCTAAGTACGTGCTGACTTATGGGAGTAGCCAACTAATGTCTGATTTGACTTAAGGCTCATTCCATCAGATAGAACCCATACCTAACTCTGCTTGGGTGATCATGAATGAGAGAATAGATAGTCCAGAGACCTATGGAAAGAAACAAATACTACTAGTAACAATAAAACAAGAACCCAATTATATTATGCTATACTCATAGATCAATGCTTTATTCAGAGACCCTTATTGCTATAGCAGATAAAACAAATACATAGATACATGGCCAGACATTACTTAGGGGGAGAGAGAGAGACCTTGGAACATGTTGCTCTAAATTACATGTCTCCACAAAATACCTCCCCTTGGAGATCAAGGAACCCTCTGAGAGAGGAAACAGAAAGGGTGGGAGCCAAAGGAGATAGAAGAGACCAGGAAAACAAGTTCCTTTGAATCAGTTAAGTAAAGCTCATATGATGATCACATAGAACCTGAGTTAGCAAGCACAAGAATGTTTCAGGTCTGTACTAGGTCCTATGCTTACATATTATAGCTTTCAGTTTAGTATTTTTATAAGACTTCTGAGTGTATGAACAAGGGAATCTCTGATTTATTTTTGCCTTTTCTTGTGGCTTTTTTCCTTTTGTTGATTTGTTTTGTCTAACTTCAATGTGACAGGGTTTTTTTTTTTGTTTGTTTTGTTTTGGCTTATGATATTTTATTTTGTTGTACTTTGTTGTTACCTCTTAGGAACCTGTTCTTTTCCAATAAGAAACAGAGAGTGGGACTAGATAGGAGGGAAGGTGGGAAGAACTTGAAGGAGTAGCAGGAAGGAAAATTGTTATCAAGATACAGTGCATGAAAAAAACCTATTTTTAATAAAAGGTGGAGAATGAAAGAAAAAAGGTAGTGGGATTTATTTGAAGAACAATACTGAGAGATGTGAATTTAAATTAGCTTTTTCCCTAAGGAAAGATGCAGAGAAGGTAACATGTTGAGCCCTCGATGTAAGTTTCTTCTTCAGCCTTCCTATAAAGCACTAGCTCCTTGATGAACGTCAGGATGACCTTTCCCTTACTGTGTTCAAACCAGTCTGTCAATTTTCTGTTGCATATAAAAATTCAAATGTGGCAGCTAAGACTCAAAAGGAAAAAAGGAACATGGTTATCTCAATTCCTTTCATTACAATATATAGTTTTGTTACCTTTGCTTAACAATTAACTTTACACTTTATACCAGTGTGTTCATTAAATGTGCATCCATTCTGCATTGCTTTTATAGGAAACTTCAATCCAGATATTTCACCTTATTGACATTCTTTGATTTATTTACCAATCTCCATTGCTGAAGACAGCATTTCCCCTTTGTTTACTAAGATAAATAACAATAAGATTTCCTTCAACCTAGATCTTTGTATTCCTCTTTGATGATTTCCTTGAGAGTCTCAGGAAAGAATGGGTGCTATATTAAGGCCCTTCTTCATCCCAGATACCCTTTTTTTATAACTTGAAATTTACTTATATGTTTATTCTTTTGTGAGGGGGTTGGGCTACCTAAATAGAATCTGCTCTTTCTCAGACCATCATGAAATATGTAATCCAAGAACAAAACAGTTCAATCTTCCTAAAAACTTTAGCTCCTTCCCTTCCATGACAACTTACTTGTGATCTATTCAATTTGCTGAATGACTTTGTTGGAAAAGAGCCTCGAGGTTTGATAGAGTTGGGAAGAGTGGGGAGGCTGGACTCACATTCTCTTGAAGACTGGACTGTGCATCATAAAATCCAAGCAGACAAAATGAGACATAAAATGAAGAATTGAACTTAATACACAGGACCAAACAGGTGACTCTGTTGCCCCTGGGCTGATATTGGGAAGAAATATCCTTGGAAGATTTTAGAAATTGAAACACCTCGGTGCCTTTCAGAAGCCTGCATTGTCTGTCCATAGAAACTGTGGAGCTGCCTCACTTCATCAAAGCAAACTCGCTTTAGAAAATAAATTATGTTCCATAATTACTTCTTATCTCGTTTTTAGTTTTACAGGCTGCTTCCCCCTCCCATTCTCTTCTCAAATGCACATTTAAATTTAATACCAGAAATTGTTTAATTATTTTTAAAGTGTTAACAATGTGACAGCTGACACTCTGGTGACTGTGTAGAGAGAAGCCTACTCAACACGAAGCATCTGCTGCAGTCTCGAAACTTGGAGAAACTTCCGGTGATTTACACAAAGTATTCCACCTACTGGGTTGATGAACTCTTTGCATGTGACTTGTGCTGTATCAGACAACAAAGAATAAGAAACTCCTAAAAGGGATGGAGTGTCTTTAGTGGGTTTACAATGTGGCAAGAAAGATAAATAGGTCTACAAATAATTGCAGCACCATGGAGAAGAGTTGCCAGACTCAGGGATACAGATTGTATTAAATAATGACAAATGAAGACTTGGTGTTGGCTTTGGGAAAACTTCTCAAAGGAGGTAATTTTTAAACAGATTGAACAAATTTTTGTTTTAATGAAGAAGAGAAATCTGTGGCATAAAAATAAACAGAAATATATTAGCAGCAGAGGGAATCGCACATTGTGTTAAGACAAGTCAGGGTATAAACAGCCAGGAAAGTGATTAGGGAGAATTCCCACTGACACCTTCGAAGTTTATTGTCAGATGTTATTTCTCTTTATATTGAATCCCTCTTGAGGTAAGTAGAAACTGTGTGATTTAGCACTTCTGCACAGATGTTATTTTATACAATTCTTCATACACCAAGTCTGATTTTAAATGGTATATAAAGAAAACATCAAAACAAACCATTCAATGATTGCGACAGACTCAGAAAGGCCATGAGCCTTCAGGACTTGGAGCACTACAGCAATAGTCAGTAGTCAAGAAGAGCTTCAAGAAGCTGGCAGATCAAAGAAGATTCTTTCCCATACCTCACAAAGATGTGAAGCCCAGAGCACTTGGGATTCTTCCCAGGTCCCTCTGGGTATCTCATCAAGATTTTGATCTATTTGGAGCAAGACGAAATATAACTAACATTTCACAGAAAAAAAATATTTCAAAGAATTGAAGAGCTGAGCATTAATATTTCAACCTAACCAAACAACAATCCTCGTTTTATGACTAGCAGCCCGCTAAATTACAAAAGAAAAATTAAAATGTTCTGAGCAATTAACATCTCTTGTGCTCACACGGTGTTTCTGCACAAATGCCTATTAAATATTAAGGTGGTAGTAGCCAGCAGCACCTCGGGGCTCTACAGCCAAGTTCATTTGTCCTAGCATTTGTCTGCACCATCCCAGGTTGTGATTCAGAGATAATCAAGTTCCTATCACTTCTAAGTGTGCAGCTACTCAGTTTTTTCTTGTTATTTTCCTCCCTGTTGAAAATCTAGTTTATCAACATGTTTCCCTTTAAAAAAGGGAAATAGGGAGTGTAGTGGAAAAATAAAAGAAGAATGCAATACTGGAAAGATTCAGGCTTTTTCCTCTTCTTTCCTGGAACCAAGCACGAGAGTGAGGAGGATGAAAAAATAGACAGGATGTGAATTTTATTATCTGTTCAGAAGAGGCCAGAGAGAAGGCCAGCTGCCACTCATGGAGCCCCGGGGATCAATGTGTCCAGCTGCATACCATCCACAGTCTCCTAGAAAAGTTCTCATCCCAGATGGTAACAGTGTAACACTTGAAACTCACAGAGCCAGGAAGAGATCTGTTACAGAACAGAACTAATTGTGCGTTCCTCGTGCATAATGAACATTTATTCCCATAACCACCTTGGAAGAAGAAAACACCTCATAGCAGTCTTCTGAGAGGTTCTACCCAGTAGCTGACCAAAACAGATCCAGAGACCCACAAACATTGGACAGAGCTCAGGGAGTCTTATGGAAGAATTGGGGGACCCTTTATGGATGCTAGATACTGAGCCACCAACCAAAGAGCTTATGTGGCCTGGACCTAGATATCTTGCACATATGTAGCAGAGAGGCAGCTTGATCTTCATGTGAGTCCCCCATCAACTGGAGTGGGGCCCTACCCTTACTTTGTTGCCGGCCTATGGATCCTGTCCCCCTAGCTGGGCTGTCTTGTCTGACCTCAGTCAGAAAGAATGTGCCCAGTCCTGCAGTGACTTGATGTGCCAGGGTGGATTCCTATCCAGGGCAGGAGCCTCCCTTATCAAAGGAGAAGGAGAAGAGAGGAGGGTCTGTGAAAGGAGACTTAAAGAAGAGACTATGGTAGGGATATAAGGTGAATAAATAAATTAATAGGAAAATGGAAACACTGTGCCCACTTTATAGAAAACTGAATAGCAGAGAAAATCAGCAAAACATAATTCTCATGATAGATTAATCCATGGGACTCTGCTGTATGTGATACTTCCTTGTTTTAAACCTTCTGGGTTTCTTCCTATGTAGAAATTCCAACATCTGTATTTTGTTCCCAGACTCTATTATGTGTGCATTACTAAAATAAGCTCTACAAACATCAGAGAGTCCAGTTCATACTAGTTTACTCCTTTGTTTGGCTCATGACAAGCTTTTTCCATAAGGACATGGACTCATTAAATTCCTTCAAAGGGGAAAGAGGTGGAAAAATGGCTCCACAGTTGAGGGTACTTTTTGCTCTTGCAAAGGATCCTGGTTCAACGCCAAGTATCCACATGGTAACCCAAAACCACACATAGCTCTAATTCCAAAGGATCCAAGACCATCTTCTTACCTCAGTAGGCACCAGACATTTTATCTACATACATGCTGGCAGGAAAACCACAAGCACACAAAAATGAATCATTTTTGGCTCGTAGGGGGAGAAAAGGTTTTATTCATCTTACACTGCCAGATCATAGTTCATATTGGAGGAAGCCAGGACAGAAACTCAAGCAAGACTGGAACCTAATCTAAATCCCTGCCCCCATCTCCTCTGAGTTCTGCCCTTACAAAATCCCTTCCCCACAATACCCCTCCCCTTCTCTGAAGAGAAAGGGAAGCCCCCATCCCGTCTTGTGTACCATCCCACTCTGAGACATCTAGTCCCAGCAGGACTAAGTGCACCCTCACCCCGAGGCCCAACGAGGCAGTCCATGTAGGGGAAAGAGATCCTGTGGAAGACAACAGAGTCAGAGACAGCCCCTGTTCTAATTGTTAGGGAACCCACATGAAGACCAAACAGCACATCTCCTACAAATGGTAGTGGGGCTAGATCCATCCATTGCATGTGCTTTAGTTAGTGTTTCAGTCTCTGTGATTTCCTCCAATGGGCCCAGGTTAGTTGACTCTGTAGGTCTTCTTGTGGTGTCTTTGACCTCTCCAGCTTGCACAATTCTGTCCATAACTCTTCCACAAGACTCTTGAAGCTATATATATAATATTTGCTCATGGGTTTCTGCATCTGTTTAGATCCACTCCTGGATGAAGACAGAAGACATTTTTGCAAGGTTCCTAACTACAAGCATAACAGAGTATCATTATTAGTGTCAGTGGTTGGCTCTTTCCCTTAAGATGGATATCAAGTTTGACCAATCATTGTCTGCACATTTGCTCAGTCTCTGATCCATTTTCATCCCGGTGAATCTTGCAAGCAGGATAAATTTTAGGGTGAAGGTTTTGTGATTGTGTTCATGTCTACCTCCTTCCACTGAAAGTCCAGCCTGACTATAGTAGGTATCCACTTCAGTCTATATATGCCCTCTGGTAAGAATCTCAGCTAAGGTCAACCTCATAGACTCCTTGTAACCTCCACCATCCCAAGTCTCCAGCTAGTCCCAGAGATGGTCCCTACTGGTTTCCATTTTGGCTCCCTGCCCTCCCTCTCCCCAGTCCCACACCTAATCACCATCCTTACACATCTCCTCATGCCCTCTCTCACCCATTTCCCTCTCTGCATCCACCTCTAATAACTGTCCTGTTTCCACTTCTGAGTGGCATTCATATGTCCTCCCTTGGGCCCTCCTAATTACCCAGTTTCTTAACGTATGTGGCTTGTAATATGGATATCCTGGATTTTATGGCTAATGTCTAATTATAAGTGAGTACATACCATACTTCAGCAATGTGGCTGGATACAAGATCAACTCAAAGAAATCAGTAGCACTTCTTTACACAAATGATATATGAACTGAGAAAGACATTATGGAAACAATCCCCTTACAATAGCCAATAATAATATAAAATATCTTGTTGTAATTCTAACCAAGCAAGTAAAAGATCTGTATGACAATAGCTTCAGTCCCTAAAAAAAAAGATATTGATGAAGATATAAGCAGATGGAAAGATCTCCCCTGTTCATGGATCAGTAGGTTTAACATAGTAAAAATGGCCATCTTACCAAAAGCAATCTAAAGATTCAATACAATTCTCACCAAACACATCTCTTTACAATTCTTGGAAGAGCGATTCTTACCTTCATATGAAAAAAAAAAAAAAAAAAAAAGACAAAAAACCCTGGATAGCCAAAGCCATCCTGAATAATAAAAGAACTTCTGGAGATATCACCATCCCTGATTTTAAGCTATTCTATGGAGCAATAGTAATAAAAATACATGGTATAGCATAAAAACAGACAGATTGATCAATGGAATAGAATTAAATCATAAACCCACATACCTATGGACACTTTATATTTGACAAGGAAGCCAAAAACAGTGAGAAAAGGAAGCCATCTTCAACCAATGGTGCTGATCTAACTGGATGTCTACATGTAGATGCCTGCAAAAACTCAAGACTTCAATATAAATGAATCTTTTAAAATTATTTTTAATTACAATTTTTACTTCAAACTGTTTCTATGTTGAAATGTGTTGAATTCAGGGTGACCTAAATCTGTGTTCCCAAGCTATGAAGCCTCAAATTAGCCCCAAGTAAACTATCTCTTATCTTTTTTAAGATAAGAACTGTGACTTTTACCTCTATAGTATGAATAGCATTTTGTATAGAGGTAGCTTGTGTTCCTTATACATTTACAGAGTCGTGGATACATAAGTATTTTCTATTTGGTGCTACTGGAAATAGTGCTAATGCATTCAACATGCATTTGCAGAGATAGACACTTTCATTGATCCTGAGTAATTCCCAGGAAGACAGCCATATTCTAAATTTATGTGTAATTCTTTTGGAAGCTGCCAATCTAATTTTCAAGGTCTCTCTGTCATTTAATATTCCTCTCAACAATGTGCAAGGTTCTAGTGTCTCTGTATCCTTCAAAATACCTCATATTTGTCATTTTGATGGCAGTCATTCTAGAAGATACAAAATGGTTTAGATTGTGTTTCTCTAATGAACAAAAATGAGCTATTTATATGCTCATTGGATATTCTTACATCGATGTTGATTAAATGTCTATGCAAATTTCCTAGGGACGTTAAGTCTTTAATCCTAGTACACAAGAAGCTAAAGTAGGAGGGGAAATTTTAAGGATAGCCTGGGTTAAATTTGAGAATGAGAATTTACTGAAAGAAGCCATGGCTACAACATGAACTTCAGTTGTATGAAATGGTTGGATGGTTACAAAGACCATAGCCAAATTATCCTGGCTCAAGTTTAGATGACTTAAGAGACATATATCGCTCTCCTCTGTACCTGATGTAACACTGCAACCATTAAGTAGATTATTGAAAATTATGTATAAATAGACCCCTTGTTTCCAACCAATGAAAGGGCTAAGAATATTGTCAGTATCTCAGCCCTACAGCAGAGTTTGCCCTGTTTACTGTGAGCTGCTACCCAGTATTTCCACCAACAGAAGACTTTCTTTGTTCTGCATCTATTAAAACACAGTTCATGAAGCCTAAGACTGTATTCCAAGACCATAGTAGTTCATAATTGACTACAGAGTAGACTATCCCTTTTATTACATAATAATAATTAATAATAATAATAATAATAATAATAATAATAAATAATTTGCCACCTAGGGAGGAAACAGACTTTTTATAATCACTATAATCCACACAGTCATCAAAACACATTCAGTAAAATGTTAATTTAAACTTCACTTTTACTTGCTACTTTCTTATTATTTTAAATATTTATTTTGGTCTTTGAGTTTGTGTGTGTGGTGGGGGTGAGGGTGCTTACCTGCCTGCCTATGTGCAAGTGTACCTATCTATGTTGGTGTGTGTGTGTGTGTGTGTGTGTAGGGAACTGCTATCTGCACATAAGTGGTAGTACCCATGAAGAAGAGAAGAGAATTTGAAGTTACAGGCTGTTGTAAGCTACCTAACATGGGTACAGGAAACTGGAGCTGAGTCCTTTTCAAAAGCAACAAATTCTCCTAACTGCTGAACCATTTTTCCAACACTTATTCCAGTATTCTTATTCAGTGGCTTATTATCATGAAAATGTGTGGCAATCATGCAACCTAGCCTTGCTCTCTATACTAGTACTTCATTGACTATAGTCAGACCCTGCATGATGGCCAGGAAAGCAGAGGAGCAAGTCAGACTATGGGGCATTTAGCATTTGTCTTATTGGTAACACGAAGAATGGAGGCTAAACCCATGATATCTGACTCCAGGGGTTTTGCTCTCAGTGGCTATTGGTGTGGTGATATTGAAAATATCATGTGCCAGGAATTGTTCTACGTATATTATGTGAAGAAAATCAGTTCATTCACAACTCTAAGAAGCTACGTGCTAGTTTTAGCCATCATTTAACAAATGATGACAGAGTTGAAAAAATAAGTTTTCTAAGAGCACAAGATTATTAGCTATTCAGCGCTTTGTGATGTCTAGCAGTAGCTAAGCCTTTATTTCACACTTGGTAGCCTGCAAGAACTTTCCATGTCTGCATAAGGTCGCCTTCCCCTCCCAATCTTGTGAGTCTTTTCCTGGATGCCTTTTATGGATGTCATTAGATCAGGCCAGGCATTTCCTGGCAGTCGTTTTAATGCTTAAATAAACAGTATTAGCTTCACAGTATGAAGATAACCACCCAGGAGTAGCAGAGGGCAGGAGTTCAAGGGACATTTTTCCACAGTGCTGCGACTCAATAACTATTTTCCTCCTCAGAATATTTTGTGTGTTCCCACATTATCCTGATACATGTCGGTTCATCCAGGTTCATTGTGCTACCTTGCATTTGTTGATTGGCATTTCATGAGAACATTTTCTTTTGTTTTATTCAAAATATTCTTACTTTACATTTCAAATGCTTTCCCCTTTCCTGGATCCCCCCTCCTCGAAGTCCCAAAAGCCCTGTTCCCTCCCCCTGTTCCAGAATCCACCACTTCCATGTTGTGGTAATCCCCTACACTGCTGCACTGAACCTTTCCAGAACCAGCTCCTTCCTTCTTCTTGGACATCATTTGATATGTGCATTGTGTCTTGGGTATTCCAAGCTTTTAGACTAATATCCGCTTATTAGTGAGTGCATACCATGAGTGTTCTTTTGAGACTGGGTTACCTCACTTAGGATGATGTTCTCCAGCTCCACCCATTTGTCTAAGAATTTCATGAATTTGTTGTTTTAATGGCTGAATAGTACTCCATTGTGTATATATACCACATTTTTTGTATCCATTCCTCCGTTGAGGGACATCTGGATGTCCAGCTTCTGGCTATAATAAATAGGGCTGCTGGAGTCAGCGGCAGCAGCAGCGGCAGCAGCAGCAGCAGCAGCTGGTCCAGAGGAAGGGCCATCAGCAGTAGATCCAAGCGGACAGGGTCCAGGCAGACCCTGCGCCCATGACCACTGGCCATCGCTGGCCAGCCAGGCTGCAAGCAGCGGCGGATTTACGGTGCCTTTCACCACACAGAAGCCACATCAGAACTCTGCCTCCCGCCAGTCAGTTAGGAGGCCTCCATATTGGTTCTCGGTCGCCAGAGAAATCAGACTGAGGTACGCAAATATAACCCGAGACCAACATCGTGGGGGTCTAAGCCCGACGGGCGTTGGCCTGCACCCAGGCCCTGGGCTGATGGGGGGGGGGGGGCCACCAGGGTGAAACCCGGCCAGGAGGTTTTATTCCCCCCGGGCCGGCGCGCGCACCACCGCCATTTTGCCTAAGGGAAGCCAGAGAGACTAGTAGACAAAACCAAACCAGCTAACAGGCATAGCCCGAGGCGGACATAGCAGGGGTCTCAGACGGTCAGGCCCTGGACTGCCCCCAGGCCCTGGGCTGCTCAGTGGGCCATCTGTGTGCTGACCCAGCCAGGAGGTTGTTAGCCCAGCAGACTCTCCCAGCACTCTCAAGGGAGCGCGTGTGCACAGGCCACCATCCTAGCCACCTGACAGACCCAATTAACACTCACAGCTGAGGGGAACTTTGCTCAGACATTGGCCTGCCAGGCTTTTGCCTAGACTCAGGGCCCGAGCAGCTAGGCTAGCCTTGTGTGCACCAACCCGGTTGGGAGTTCTGCTGCCCAGCAGAGAGATCAGCACGCAGAAAAGGTCCCTGCAGCATACAGCCTCAGCACTCCCTGAAGGAGCAAACGGGCACCTTCTGGCTCACAGACATAATCTGGGGCAAAGAACACTAGGGCTGCAAGAGCACCCAAGAGGAGGAAAGCACATCAGCAATCTGCAACAGGGGAAACCCTGCCCTCCAGTGTTGTAGAAATAGCCCTAGAGCCTCTCAGGAGGCTGAAACACCAGCCGGAGACAAGACCAATTAGCTCCAGAGAACAAGATGGCAAAGGGCAAATGCAGGAACACTACTAACAGAAATCTAGGCAATATGGCAGCATCTGAACCAAACTCTCCAACATCAGCAAGTCCTGGTTATGCCAACACACCAGAGAAACAAGATTTGGATTTAAAATCACTGTTCATGATGCTGCTAGAAGAACACAAAAAGGACATGAATGAATCTCTTAAAGAAATACAGGGGAACATGAATAAGCTAGAAACCCGTATAATGGAAACACAAAAAACACTTAAAGAAATGCAGGAGAATACGGCCCAAGAGATAGAAGCCAATAAAGAAGAAAGGCAAAAAAAAACTTAAAGAAATGCAGGAGAACTTGAATCAACAGGCAGAAGTCATGAAAGAGGAAACACAAAAATCTCTTAAAGAATTACAGGAAAACACAGACAAACAAATGATGGAACTGAGCAAAACCATCCTGGACCTAAAAACAGAAGTAGAAACAACTAAGAAATCACAAAGGGAGACAACTTTGGAGATAGAAAACCTTGAGAAGAAATCAGGGGCCATAGATGCAAATATAAACAACAGAATACAAGAGATAGAAGAAAGAGTCTCAGATGCCAAAGATACCATAGAAACCATTGACTCAACAGTCAAAGAAAATACAAAATGCAAAAAGCTTGCATCCCAGAACATCCAGGAAATCCAGGATACAATGAGAAGACCAAACCTAAGGATTATAGGTATAGATGAGAGTGAAGATTTACAACAGAAAGGGCCAGCAAATATCTTCAACAAAATTATGGAAGAAAACTTTCCTAACTTAAAGAGAGAGATGCCTATGAATATACAAGAAGCCTACAGAACTCCAAACAGACTGGACCTGAGCAGAAATACCTCCTGTCATATAATAATCAAAACCTCAAATGCACTAAACAAAGAAAGAATATTAAAGGCAGTAAGAGAGAAAGGCCAAGTAACATATAAAGGAAGACCTATCAGAATCACACCAGACTTCTCACCAGAGACCATGAAAGCTAGAAGATCCTGGACAGATCTCATGCAGACTCTAAGAGAACACAAATGTCAGCCAAGACTACTATACCCAGCAAAACTCTCATTCAACATAGATGGAGCAACCAAGATATTCCATGACAAAACCAAATTTACACAATATCTTTCCACAAACCCAGCTCTGCAAAGATTAATAGGAGGAAAACTCCAATATAAGGAGGGAAACTACACCCTGGAAAAAGCAAGATAGTTACCTTCCTTCATCAAACCCAAAAGAAGATAACCACTCAAATATAAAAAGAACATCAAAAATGACAGGAAGTAATAATCACTATTCCCTAATATCTCTTAACATCAATGGTCTCAATTCCCCAATAAAAAGACATAGACTAACAGACTGGATAAGGAAACAGGACCCTACAATTTGCTGTATACAGGAGACACACCTCAGTGTCAAAGATAAAAACTACCTTAGAGTAAACGGCTGGAAGACAATCTTACAAGCCAATGGTCACAGGAAACGAGCAGGAGTAGCCATTCTAATATCAGATAAAATTGACTTTCAACATAAAGTCATCAAAAGAGACACAGAAGGACATTTCTTGCTGGTCAAAGGAAAAATCCACCAAGAAGAACTTTCAATTCTGAACATCTATGCACCAAATGCAAGGGCACCCTCATTTGTAGAAGAAACTTTACCAAAGCTCAAAGCACACATTGCACCTAACACAATAATTGTGGGGGACTTCAACACTCCACTTTCCTCAATGGACCGATCGGGAAAACAGAAACTAAACAGGGACACAGTAAAACTAATTGAAGCTTTGGACCAATTGGATTTGACTGATATTTATAGAACATTTCACCCTAAAGCAAAAGAATATACCTTTTTCTCAGCACCTCATGGTACCTTCTCCAAAATCGACCATATAATTGGACACAAGGCAGACCTCAACAAATATAAGAAGATAGAACTAATCCCATGCCTCCTATCAGATCACTATGGAGTAAAAGTGATCTTCAATAGCAACAAAAACAACAGAAAACCCACATACACGTGGAAACTGAACAATATTCTACTCAATGATACATTGGTCAAGGAAGAAATAAAGAAAGAAATTAAAGATTTTTTAGAACACAATGAAAATGAAAACACAACATACCCAAACCTATGGGAAACAATGAAAGCAGTGCTAAGAGGAAAACTCATAGCCCTGAGTGCCTCCAAAAAGAAAATGGAGAGAGCATACATTACCAGATTAATGACACCTGAAAGCCCTGGAACAAAAAGAAGCTATTTCACCCAGGAGGAGTAGAAGGCAGGAAATTATCAAACTCAGGGCCGAAATCAATCAAGTAGAAACAAAGAGAACCATACAAAAAATCAACAAAACCAGGAGCTGGTTCTTTGAGAAAATCAACAAGATAGATAAACCCTTAGCCAGACTGACCAAAGGGCACAGAGAAAGTATCCAAATTAACAAACTTAGAAATAAAAAGGGAGATATAACAATGGAAACTGAGGAAATCCAAAAAATCATTAGATCCTACTACAAGAGACTGTACTCAACACAACTGGAGAATCTGGAGGAAATGGACAATTTCCTTGACAGATACAAAATACCAAAATTAAATCAGGACCAAATAGATCATCTAAACAGTCCCATAATGCCTAAAGAAATAGAAGGAGTCATAGAAAGTCTTCCAACGAAAAAAAAGCACAGGACCAGATGGATTCAGTGCAGAATTCAATCAGACCTTCAAAGAAGAGTTAACACCAATACTCTTCAAACTATTCCACAAAATAGAAACAGAAGGAACACTACCCAATTCCTTCTACGAAGCCACAATTACGCTGATACCAAAGACACACAAAGATCCAACAAAGAAAGAGAACTTCAGACCAATTTCCCTTATGAACATCGATGCAAAAATACTCAATAAAATTCTTGCCAACCGAATCCAAGAACACATCAAAATGATCATCCACCATGATCAAGTAGGCTTTATCCCGGGAATGCAGGGTTGGCTCAATATACGGAAATCCATCAATGCAATCCACTACATAAACAAACTCAAAGAACAAAACCACATGGTCATTTCATTGGATGCTGAAAAAGCATTTGACAAAATTCAGCATCCTTTCATGCTTAAAGTCTTGGAGAGATCAGGAATTCAAGGCCCATACCTAAACATAGTAAAAGCAATATACAGCAAACCGGTAGCCAGCATCAAACTAAATGGAGAGAAACTTGAAGCAATCCCACTGAAATCAGGGACCAGACAAGGCTGCCCCCTTTCTCCTTATCTTTTCAATATTGTACTTGAGGTACTAGCTCGGGCAATTCGACAACATAAGGAGGTCAAAGGGATACAAATTGGAAAGGAAGATGTCAAACTATCATTATTTGCAGACGACATGATAGTCTACCTAAGTGACCCAAAAAACTCCACTAGAGAGCTCCTACAGCTGATAAACAACTTCAGCAAAGTGGCAGGTTATAAAATCAACTCAAGCAAATCAGTGGCCTTCCTATACTCAAAGAATAAGCAGGCTGAGAAAGAAATTAGGGAAATGACCCCCTTCACAATAGCCACAAACAGTATAAAGTATCTTGGGGTGACTCTTACCAAACATGTGAAAGATCTGTATGACAAGAACTTCAAGACTCTGAAGAAGGAAATGGAAGAAGACCTCAAAAAATGGGAAAACCTCCCATGCTCATGGATCGGTAGAATCAATATAGTTAAAATGGCCATTTTACCAAAAGCAATATACAGATTCAATGCAATACCCATCAAAATCCCAACTCAATTATTCACAGAGTTAGAAAGAGCAATTATCAAATCCATATGGAACAACAAAAAACCCAGGATAGCTAAAACTATTCTCAGCAACAAAAGAAAATCTGGGGGAATCAGTATCCCTGACCTCAAGCAATACTACAGAGCAATAGTGTTAAAAAACTGCATGGTATTGGTACAGTGACAGGCAGGAGGATCAATGGAACAGGATTGAAGATCCAGAAATGAACCCACACACCTATGGCCACTTGATCCTGGACAAAGAGGCTGAAAACATCCAATGGAAAAAAGATAGCCTTTTCAACAAATGGTGCTGGTTCAACTGGAGGTCAGCATGCAGAAGAATGCGAATTGATCCATCCTTATCTCCTTGTACTAAGCTCAAATCCACATGGATCAAGGACCTCCACATAAAGCCAGACACTCTGAAGCTAATAGAAAAGAAACTGGGGAAGACCCTTGAGGACATCGGTACAGGGAGAAAGTTTCTGAACAGAACACCAATAGTGTATGCTCTAAGAGCAAGAATTGACAAATGGGACCTCATAAAATTACAAAGTTTCTGTAAGGCAAAGGACACCATCAAGAGGACAAATCGGCAACCAACAAATTGGGAAAAGATCTTCACCAATCCTACATCAGATAGAGGGCTAATATCCAATATATATAAAGAACTCAAGAAGTTAGACTCCAGAAAACCAAACAACCCTATTAAAAAATGGGGTACAGAGTTAAACAAAGAATTCTCACCTGAAGAACTTCGGATGGCAGAGAAGCATCTTAAAAAATGCTCAACTTCATTAGTCATTAGGGAAATGCAAATCAAAACAACCCTGAGATTTCACCTTACACCAGTCAGAATGGCTAAGATTAAAAATTCAGCAGACAGCAGGTGTTGGAGAGGGTGTGGAGAAAGAGGAACACTCCTCCACTGCTGGTGGGGTTGCAAATTGGTACAACCACTCTGGAAATCAGTCTGGCGGTTCCTCAGAAAACTGGGCACCTCACTTCCAGAAGATCCTGCTATACCACTCCTGGGCATATACCCAGAGGATTCCCCACCATGTAATAAGGATACATGCTCTACTATGTTCATAGCAGCCCTATTTATAATTGCCAGATGCTGGAAAGAACCCAGGTATCCCTCAACAGAAGATTGGATGCAAAAAATGTGGTATATCTACACAATGGAGTACTATTCAGCCATTAGAAACAATGAATTCATGAAATTCTTAGGCAAATGGATGGAGCTAGAGAACATCATACTAAGTGAGGTAACCCTGACTCAAAAGGTGAATCATGGTATGCACTCACTCATAAGTGGATATTAACCTAGAAAACTGGAATACCCAAAACATAATCCACACATCAAATGAGGTACAAGAAGAAAGGAGGAGTGGCCCCTGGTTCTGGAAAGACTCAGTGAAGCAGTATTCGACAAAACCAGAATGGGGAAGTGGGAAGGGGTGGGTGGAAGGACAGGGGAAGAGAAGGGGGCTTACGGGACTTTCAGGGAGTGGGGGGCTAGAAAAGGGGAAATCATTTGAAATGTAAATAAATTATATCAAATAAAAAAATTAAAAAATAAAATAAATAGGGCTGCTATGAACATAGTTCAGCATGTATCCTTATTACATGCTGGAGAATCCTCTGGGTATATGCACAGGAGTACAGTAGGGTAATGCCCAGGTTTCTGAGGAACCACCAGAGTGATTTCCAGAGTGGTTGTACCAGCTTGCAATTCCACCAGCAGTGGAGGAATGTTGCTCTTTCTCCACATCCTTGCCAATACCTACTGTCTCCTGAGTTTTTAATCTTAGCCATTCTGACTGGTGTGAGGTGAAATTTCAGGGTTGTTTTGATTTACATTTCCCTAAGGACTAATGATGTTGAACATTTCTTAAGGTGCTTCTCATCCATCCGAAGTTCTTCAGGGGAAAATTCTTTGTTTAGCTCTGTACCCCATTTTTTAAAAGGGTTAATTGGTTTTCTGGTGTCTAACTTCTTGAGTTCTTTGTATATTTTGGATATTAGCCCTCTGTAGATTGAAGGGTTGGTGAAGATCTTTTCCCAATTTGTTGGTTTCCATTTTATCCTTTTGACAGTGTCCTTTGCCTTACAGAAACTTTGTAATTTTATGAGGTCCTATTTGTCAATTCTTGATCTTAGAGCATAAGCTATTGGTGTTCTGTTCAGGAACTTTCCCCCTGTGCCCATGTCCTCAAGGGTCTTCCCCAGTTTCTTTTCTATTAGTTTCAGTGTGTCTGGTTTTATGTGGAGGTCCTTGATCCACTTGGAGTCGGGCTTAGTACAAGGATATAAGAATGGATCACTTCACATTCTTCAGCATGCTGACCTCCAATTGAACCAGCACCATTTGTGGGAAAGGCTATCTTTTTTACACTGGATGTTTTGAGCTCCTTTGTCAAAGATCAAGTGACCATAGGTATGTGGGTTCATTTCTGGGTCTTCAATCCTATTCTATTGATCCACCTGCCTGTCACTGTACCAATACCATGCAGTTTTTAACACTATTGCTCTGTAGTATTGCTTGAGTTCCAGGATACTGGCTCCCCCGGAAGTTCTTTTACTGTTGAGAATAATTTTAACTATCCTTGATTTTTTGTTATTCCAGATGAATTTGAGAATGGCCCTTTCTACCTCTATGAAGAACTGAGCTGGGATGTTGATGGGTATTGCATTGAATCTGCATATTGCTTTTGGCAAGATGGCCATTTTAACTATATTAATCCTGCCAATCTGTTAGCATGGAAGATTTTTTCATTTTCTCCGGTGTTCTTCAATTTTCCTTCTTCAGAGACCTGAAGTTCTTCTCATACAGATCTTTCACTTGTTTGGTCTAAGTCACACCAAGATACTTTATATTGTTTGTGGCTAAAGTTAAGGGTGTCTTTTCCCTAACTTCTTTCTCAGCCTGCTTATCCCTTGAGTATAGGAAGGCTACTGATTTACTTGAGTTGATTTTATAACCAGCCACTTTGCTGAAGTTGTTCATCAGCTGTAGGAGTTCTCTGGTGGAGAACTGAAGTATACAATAATATACTTAAGTATTCTATCATATATACTGGTCACTTAAGTGTACTATCATATCATCTGCAAATAGTGATACTTTGACTTCATTCTTCCTTTCCAATTTATATCCCTTTGACCTCCTTATGTTGTCTAATTTCTCTAGCTACTACCTCAAGTACTATATAGAAAAGATATGGAGAGAGGGGGCAGCTTTGTCTAATCCCTGATTTTAGTGGGATTGCTTCAAGTTTCTCTCCATTTAGTTTGATGCTGGCTACCGGTTTGCTGTATATTGCTTTTACTATGTTTAGGTATGAGCCTTGAATTCCTGTTCTTCCCAAGACTTTAAGCATGAAAGGATGCTGGATTTTGTCAAATGCTTTTTCAGCATCTAATGAAATGATCATATGGTTTTTTTCTTTGAGTTTGTTTATGTAGTAGATTGCATTGATGGATTTCTGTATATTGAACCATCCCTGCATCCCTGGGATGAAACCCACTTGGTCATGGTGCATGATCATTTGATGCGTTCTTGAATTTGGTAGGCAAGAATTTTATTGAGTATTTTTGCATCGATGTTCATAAGGGAAATTGGTCTGAAGTTCTCTTTTTTATTGGATCTTTGTGTGGTTTTGGTATCAGCAAAATTGTGGCATCATAAAACGTATGAAGGAAAAGTAGTGTTCCTTCTGTTTCTATTTTGTGGAAGTTTGAAGAGTATTGGTGTTAGGTCTTCTTTGAAGGTCTGATAGAATTCTGCACTGAAACCATCTGGTCCTGTGCCTTTTTTGGTTGGAAGACTTTCTATGACCCCTTCTATTTCTTTAGGGGTTATGGGACTGTTTAGATGATCTCTTTGATCTTGATTTAATTTTGGTATTTGGTATCTGTCTAGGAAATTATTCATTTCCTCCAGATTCTCCAGTTGTGTTGAGTATAGGCTTTTGTAGTAGGATCTGATGATTTTTTAAATTTTCTCATTTTCTGTTGTTATATCTCCCTTTTCATTTCTAATTTTAACAATTTGGATACTGTCTCTGTGCCCTTAGGTTAGTCTGGCTAAGGATTTATCTATCTTGTTGATTTTTCTCAAAGAACCAGCTCCTGGTTTTGTTGATTCTTTGTATGGTTCTCTTTGTTTCTACTTGATTGATTTCAGCCCTGAGTTTGATGATTTCCTGACTTCTATTCCTCCTGGCTGAATTAGCTTCTTTTTATTCCAGAGCTTACAGGTGTGCCATTAAGTTGTTAGTGTATGCTCTCTCCAGTTTCTTTTTTGAGGCACTCAGGGCTATGAGTTGTCCTCTTAGCACTGCTTTCATTGTGTCCCATAGATTTGGGTATGTTGTGCCTGTATTTTCATTAAATTCTAAAAAGTCTTTGATTTCTTTCTTTATTTCTTCTTTAGCCAAGGTATCATTGAGTAGAGTATTGTTCAACCTCCATGTGTATGTGGGCTTTCTGTTTTGTTGTTGTTGTTGTTGTTGCTATTGAAGACCACTCTTATTCCATAGTGATCTGATAGGAGGCATAGGATTAGTTCAATCTTCTTATATTTGTTGAGATCTGTCTTGTGATCAATTATATGGTTGATTTTGGAGAAGATACCATGACGTGCTGAGAAAAAGGTATATTCTTTTGATTTAGGATGAAATGTTTTATATATATATATATATATATATATATATATATATATATATATATATATATATATATATATATTGTGTGTGTGTGTGTGTGTGTGTGTGTGTGTGTGTGTGTGTGTGTGTGTGTGTGAAATCCAATTGGTCCATAGCTTCGATTAGTTTCACTGTGTCCCTGTTTAGTTTCTGTTTTCCTGATTGTTCCATTGAGGAGAGTGGAGTCACCCACAATTATTGTGTTAGGTGCAATGTGTGCTTTGAGATTTAATAAAGTTTCTTTTACAAATGAGGGTACTCGTGCATTTGGAGCATACATATTGAGAATTGAGAGTTCTTCTTGGTGGATTTTTCCTTTGACAAGCAATAAATGTCCTTCCGTGTCTCTTTTGATGACATTAGGTTGAAAGTCAATTTTATCTGATATTAGGAAGGCTACTCTAGTTTGTTTCCTGAGTCCATTTGCTTGTAAAATTGTCTTCCAAACTTTTACTCTTAGGTAGTGTTTGTCTTTGACACTGAGGTGTGTTTCCTGTGCTGCACATTCCATGCAGCAAAATGTACGGTCCTATTTACATATCCAGTCTGTTAAGTCTATATGTCTTTTTACTGGGGAATTGAGTCCATTGATGTTAAGAGATATTAGGAATAGTGATTTATTACTTCCTGTCATTTTTGATATTATTTTTATATTTGAGTGGTTATCTTCTTTTGGGTTTGATGAAAGAAGGTTACTATGTTGCTTTTCCCAGGATGTAGTTTCCCTCCTTGTATTGGAGTTTTCTACCTATTATCCTTTGTAGGACTGGATTTGTGGAAAGATACTGTGTAAATTTGGTTTTGTCATGTAATATCTTGGTTTCTCCATCTATGGTGATTGAGAGTTTTGCTGGGTATAGTAGTCTTGGCTGACATTTGTGTTCTCTTAGAGTCTGCATGAGATCTGCCCAGGATCTTCTAGCTTTCCTGGTCTCTAGTGAGAAATCTGCTTTAATTCTGATAAGTCTTCGTTTATATGTTACTTGGCCTTTTTCTCTTACTGCTTTTAATATTCTTTCTTTGTTTAGTACATTTGGGGTTTTGATTATTATGTAATGGGAGGTATTTCTGTTCTGGTCCAGTCTGTTTGGAATTCTGTAGGCTTCTTGTATATTCATGGACATCTCTCGCTTTAGGTTAGGGAAGTTTTCTTCCATGATTTTGTTGAAGATATTTGCTGGCCCTTTAAGTTGTAAATCTTTACTCTCATCTATACCTATAATCCTTAGATTTGATCTTCTCATTGTGTCCTGGATTTCCTGGGTTTTGTTTTGGGTTACAAGCTTTTTGCATTTTGAATTTTCTTTGACTGTTGGGTCCATAATTTCTATGGTATCTTCAGCATCTCAGATTCTTTCTTTTATCTCTTCTATTTTGTTGTTATTTGCATCTATAGCCCCTGATTTCTTCCCAAGATTTTCTATCTCCAAGGTTTTCTTCCTTTGTGGTTTCTTAGTTGTTTCTACTTCTGCTTTTAGGTCCTGGATGGTTTTGCTCAGTTCCTTCACTTGTTTGTGTTTTCCTGTAATTCTTGAAGAGATTTATGAGTTTCCTCTTTCATGACTTCTGTCTGTTGACTCAATTTCTCCTGCATTTCTTTAAGTGATTTTTGTGCTTCCTCTTTATTGGCTTCTATCTGCTGACCTATATTCGCCTGAATTTCTTTAAGTGATGTTTGTGTTTCCATTGTAAGGGCTTCTAACTTATTCATGTTCCCCTGTATTTCTTTAAGAGATTTATTTATGTCCTTTTTGTGTTCCTCTAACAGCTTCATGACCAGGGATTTTAAATCCAAATCTTGTTTTTTGGTGTGTTGGGGTATCCAGGACTTGCTGTTGTTAGAGAATTGGGTTCAGATGCTACCATATTACCTTGATTTCTGTTAGTAATCTGTACATAGATTTCTGTACGTTTGCCTTTTGCCATTTGGTTATCTCTGGCATTAGTTGGTCTTGTTGTCACTGGCTGGTGCTTGAACTTCCTGTGAGCCTGTAAGGCTATTTCTGGACCGCTGGATGGCTGGGTTTCCTCTGGCACAAATTGCTGATGTGCTACCCTCCTCTTGGGTGCCCTTGGAGCCCTAGTGTGTCTTGCCCCAAGCAATGCTATACTCGGGTTGTCTCTGTGAACCTTATGCTGCCCATCTGCTCCGACAGAGAGCGAAGATGTGGGATGCTGCAGGGACCTTTTCCAAGTGCTGATCACTCTACAGGGCAAATGATCCCTGACAGTGTTGGCACACAGATGGCCCACATAGCTGCCCAGGCCCTGAGTGCAAGCAAAAGGCTGACAGGCTGAGACCCAAGTGATATCAGCCTTGAGTGGGCGTACCTGGCACTATCTGATAGATATCTCTGGAGTCCAGGAACCAAGATGGCAGAGCGCCCCTCCAAGTGCTGTTCAGTGTGTAGGGCAAATGACCCCTGACATGGTTGGTGCACACACAGACTGCAGAGCTACCCAGGCCCTGGGTGCAGGCAAAAGCCTTTGGCTATGTCTGCGTACTTGGCGCTGTCTGTTAGATCTCACTGGCATCTGGGAGCCCAGATCTCATGAGAACATTTTCAATCTAGCTGTACACAAACTTAGCCAGAAATCATTTTTCAACTGAGCAAAGGATGACTATTACTGTCAAGGAGTCTTTATTGCAGCATTAAGAAATAAAAGGCATTTCTATTTTCAAATTCAATCCTATTAAAATATAATTAACAAACTGGTGTTCCTGGGAGTCTGTTAAGGCTTTATAAAAACTCTGCCATATACCCAGAGGATCACCTAGGATGTAATAAGGATACATGCTCCACTATGTTCATAGCAGCCCTATTTATAATAGCCAGAAGCTGGAAAGAATCCAGATGTCCCTCAAAGGAGGAATGGATACAGAAAAATGTGGTATATATACACAGTGGAGTACTATTCAGCCATTAGAAACAATGATTTCATGAAATTCTTAGACATGGATGTAACTGGAGAACATCATCCTAAGTGAGGTAACCCAGTCTTAAAAGATCAATCATGTCATGCACTCACTAATAAGCAGATATTAGCCTAGAAACTTGGAATACCCAAGACACAATTCACATATCAAATGATGCCCAAAAAAGGAAGGAGTGGCCCCTGGTTCTGGAAAGGTTCAGTGCAGCAGTGTAGGGGAATACCAGGACAGGGAAGTGGTAAGGGATGAATTGGGGAACAGGTGGAGGGAAGAGGGCTTATGGGACTTTTGAAGAGGGGGGATCCAGGAAAGGGAAAACCACTAGAAATGTAAATAAAGAATATATCAAATAAAAAAAAGAAAAAAAGAACCTAAAATAAATAAATATATGCAAATAAATAAAAACTCTGCCAGAAGTTTTAGTATTTTTCAATTTTCCCTTAGGCAGAGTCTCACTATGTGCCCCAGACTAGCCTTCTACTCAAGCTCCTCCTCCTTGGCATCCTAGTGCCAGGGCAACAGCTGTGTGCTCCACAGGACAAGAGAATTTTCACTATTTAATGGGGAAAATGATTTGCAGTTTAGCTTCTTAATTTATAAATGTGCACTGTAATGTGTGTATCCACACATGCAAATGCACACACACACACACACACACACACACACACACACACACATGTGTTTGCATGATGGAGGTGGCTGCATACAGAGCCAGAGAACAGAGATGGATTTCTGCTAGTGGGCCCTAGTCAGAGGACACAGGTTGCCAGGACTTGCTTGCAGGAGCAAGGACTTTAACAAAGGAAGTCATCTCACAGGGCCTGTCATAACATCAGGAAAGAAGAGCGCAGGAATTCTGTTGGTCATTTAAACCAGGCAAATTTGCAAATTAAGGTTTTTAAAGTTCAGGATTTGACTAAAGTGCTAGTTTCTTACACTATGCAGAACCTATTATTACAGTGAAATACAGATTTTATTAAAATAAATTTTTTCATTTTATTAATATTTGAAGTTAGCATATGATGTGATAGTAAAAGGGACCAATATGGAGGTAGGTAGTGGGCAAATGGGAGGAGCAAAAGAGAACAGAACTAGGATGAATAAGAACAAAGCACAATGGCCTGTATATTAATATGTGCATGAAAATACTACCATAAAGCTATTATATTTCACTATGACTATTTAGAGATCTTCGTATAAAAACCAGGTAAATTTTTCAGGTATATGTCTGAGAAAGGTTCTGCCAAATAATCCAGGCAATGATGCTGTAATCAAAATATACTACTTCAGAGTGCTGATCAGGCCTTCCCATGATTCCTTACAGCCCTTAAACATCTAAGAAATCAAGATTAAGTCAATAAACGTGGTATGCACGCATATAGCAGCCATATATGGGGAAATGATGCTGCTGTTTCAATGGACACTTTATTCAGAAGAGCCAATTCTTGAATCACATTTCTGGCATCTGATGAAGAATTTGATTACATACACAATACTCAGAGTCTCAAAGCCGTCTTTTGATTTCTCAGCTCTAGCAGATTTGCAAGGTGGAAAAAAAGTTTTCCCTGCTCTCTGGAGAAGAGTTGTAGTTTTAAAGTAATACAAAAACAATTCAAGGAGCAGCAGAAACAATTTTAAGAGTAATGGACTGAGAGTCCATCGGAACAGGTGGCTTCTAATCTCCATCTGCCAAAACCTAGCTGTGTGGCCTTTGGCTAATCTCTATGTGTGTGACCTGGTCACATCTCTATAAATAGAGAGTTCTCAGATTCACTGCTCATTCATTCCAGTAGTTATTGTACAGTAGCCATAAACATTTTGCTAATATTTCTAGAAGATGTGAGCAGCCTTCACTTTAGTATTTGAAATAATTAATGTTATTCTTTTAGAAAGAGAATTAGAAGGAGCTCAGTTCAAGTGTTACTTCTAGGACTTAATAAATTGCTGATTATTTTCCTATGCACATCCTTCCAAGGGACACCCAAGAGAGTTACAGATACAAATGGTAGCAATAAGAATTAGTGCAATGTTTTGTTAATGTACTAGTAATGGCAATAATAATAAAAATATTAACTACTATTAGTAAAGACTCATTCTAAGCATTCGACATTCATTTACTTATCTGATCCTCAAGGTGAACATATAAACAAAAAATGACATAAAGGAACTAAAAGGAGAAAATGAAAACCTTGAGCCAAATAGCCAACAGGTAGCATGTCTCAAATTCAGTCCAGAATTTGAGCTACGGAGACTGTCTTACACTCTCCAGTGTGATTTCTAAAATAGTATAAAGACACATTTGTTCCATAATTCAATTGTAAAAGTTGGCCTATAGAACATAGCTTAGTCCTTGATATCCAACCTAAGAAATTAAACTCTGTTCCTTAATAGGAAACACCACATGTGAAACTGATGTTCATAATCCAAGCAAATGCTGCTAGCTTCAGGCATGCCTCAGGCAGGAAGAATAAGTAAGTCTTCTGGAAAAGACCAAGAACAGCATTACTTCAGTTTTATTTGAATTTCTCAGACTGGTAACATAATGGTATCCCTCTCCACTGCGATCAACTCACATCACACATGTATAGAATGATGACAGGGTCCTCAACTGTCATTGTGAGGAAATCCTTCTCTTTTTGTACATTTTGGAAGAAACAACTAATGCATGTCTATGGTTTGTGCATCTTTGTGAGAGTGAGCTCTATAAAACAGCGTGAGTGAAAAAATGAATTTCTCCAAATATTTCTTCAGCAAATAGGTTTCAATTCATTATTAAGGATTGACATGGACCTATGTCCATAAAGAATTGGTGTTTTAAAAGTTATCTGAGTTTGCAAGTGGTTCCTGGATCAGTTATCACATCCTGTAAAGTCAGAGGTTTTGAAAATTAAAAGGAATATAAAAGGTTAGTGACAGAAAGAGCTGGCCTGAACCCATCTTCTAAAACAACCATCCTCCGGGGGGAAAAAAACTGATTTTAATGCATCTGTCTCCTATTCATCAAAAATAACTCTGTGAACATAGCAATAGATACAAGAACAGAAACAGAAATAGAAGAGAAAAATGTAAGTTGTTCTTATGTATATTGATAAAAGGGTCATTCAAGGAAATTTCCTATCTATATTCTTTCCCTAAAAATAGTGAGTAAATATTATCGCTATTTCCATACAATGTAATTATACTCAATATCTCTAAATATCTTAATTCTAAACATATATGTTTATAACATGAGCCAGTACATATTCTACCCATAATTCCTGAGACTGAACTGATATCAATTCCTGTACAGGTTGTGTTTATACCAATAGAAGTTTATCAAAAAGAAAAAACTTCTTTCCATTCTGATTCTTCATTTACTGATAAATTCAACATAACTAATTATAACAAATAAAACAGATACATCTGAATATCTCACCCTTCTACTGCTTGTGAGCAATGTCCTTCCAGAGTTTCATGATATTTGGAGACCAAATGACTCAACTCAAGACAGAAACTTTGTGACTTTAAGGCTACCTTTGACTCTTTCCCACAGTAGGACAGATGGCACTGAAGGAAAAGGCGAACAAGAATGTCCACTCATACCTTCTCCAAAATCGACCATATAATTGGTCACAAGACAGACCTCAACAAATATAAGAAGATCGAACTAATCCCATGCCTCCTATCAGATCACTATGGAGTAAAAGTGGTCTCCAATAGCAACAAAAACAACAGAAAACCCACATAAACATGGAAATTGAACAATATTCTACTCAATGATACCTTGGTCAAGGAAGAAATAAAGAAAGAAATTAAAGACTTTTTAGAACACAATGAAAATGAAGACACAACATACCCAAATCTTTGGGACACAATGAAAGCAGTGCTAAGAGGAAAACTCATAACCCTGAGTGCCTCCAAAAAGAAAATGGAGAGAGCATACATTACCAGCTTACTGACACACCTGAAAGCCCTGGAACAAAAAGAAGCTATTTCACCCAGGAGGAGTAGAAGGCAGGAAATCATCAAACTCAGGGCTGAAATCAATCAAGTAGAAATAAAGAGAACCATACAAAGAATCAACAAAACCAGGAGCTTGTTCTTTGAGAAAATCAACAAGATAGATAAACCCTTAGCCAGACTGACCAAAGGGCACATAGAAAGTATCCAAATTAACAAACTTAGAACTGAAAAGGGAGATATAACAACGGAAACTGAGGAAATCCAAAAAATCATCAGATCCTACTAGAAGAGCCTGTACTCAACACAACTGGAGAATCTGGAGGAAATGGACAATTTCCTTGACAGATACCAAATACCAAAATTAAATCAGGACCAAATAGATCATCTAAACAGTCCCATAATGCCTAAAGAAATAGAAGGAGTCATAGAAAGTCTTCAAACCAAAAAAAGCACAGGACCAGATGGTTTCAGTGCAGAATTCTATCAGACCTTCAAAGAAGAGTTAACACCAATACTCTTCAAATTATTCCACAAAATAGAAACAGAAGGAACACTACCCAACTCCTTCTATGAAGCCACAATTACGCTGATACCAAAACCACACAAAGATCCAACAAAGAAAGAGAACTTCAGACCAATTTCCCTTATGAACATCGATGCAAAAATACTCAATAAAATTCTTGCCAACCGAATCCAAGAACACATCAAAACGATCATCCACCATGATCAAGTAGGCTTTATCCCGGGAATGCAGGGTTGGTTCAATATACGGAAATCCATCAATGCAATCCACTACATAAACAAACTCAAAGAAAAAAACCACATGGTCATTTCATTGGATTCTGAAAAAGCATTTGACAAAATTCAGCATCCTTTCATGCTTAAAGTCTTGGAGAGAACAGGAATTCAAGGCCCATACCTAAACATAGTAAAAGCAATATACAGCAAACCGGTAGCCAGCATCAAACTAAATGGAGAGAAACTTGAAGCAATCCCACTAAAATCAGGGACTAGACAGGGCTGCCCCCTTTTTCCTTATCTTTTCAATATTGTACTTGAGGTACTAGCTCAGGCAATTCGACAACATAAGGAGGTCAAAGGGATACAAATTGGAAAGGAAGAAGTCAAACTATCATTATTTGCAGACGACATGATAGTCTACCTAAGTGACCCAAAAAACTCCACTAGAGAACTCCTACAGCTGCTGAACAACTTCAGCAAAGTGGCAGGTTACAAAATCAACTCAAGCAAATCAGTGGCCTTCCTATACTCAAAGGATAAGCAGGCTGAGAAAGAAATTAGGGAAATGACCCCCTTCACAATAGCCACAAACAGTATAAAGTATCTTGGGGTGACTCTTACCAAACATGTGAAAGATCTGTATGACAAGAACTTCAAGACTCTGAAGAAGGAAATGGAAGAAGACCTCAAAAAATGGGAAAACCTCCCATGCTCATGGATCGGTAGAATCAATATAGTTAAAATGGCCCTTTTGCCAAAAGTAATCTACAGATTCAATGCAATACCCATCAAAATCCCAACTCAATTCTTCACAGAGTTAGAAAGAGCAATTATCAAATTCATCTGGAATAACAAAAAAACCCAGGATAGCTAAAGCTATTCTCAGCAACGAAAGAAAGTCTGAGGGAATCAGTATCCCTGACCTCAAGCAATACTACAGAGCAATAGTGTTAAAAACTGCATGGTATTGGTACAGTGACAGGCAGGAGGATCAATGGAACAGGATTGAAGATCCAGAAATGAACCCACACACCTATGGCCACTTGATCCTCGACAAAGAGGCTGAAAACATCCAATGGAAAAAAGATAGCCTTTTCAACAAATGGTGCTGGTTCAACTGGAGGTCAGCATGCAGAAGAATGCGAATTGATCCATCCTTGTCTCCTTGTACTAAGCTCAAATCCAAATGGATCAAGGACCTCCACATAAAGCCAGACACTCTGAAGCTAATAGAAAAGAAACTGGGGAAGACCCTTGAGGACATCGGTACAGGGAGAAAGTTTCTGAACAGAACACCAATAGCGTATACTCTAAGAGCAAGAATTGACAAATGGGACCTCATAAGGTTACAGAGTTTCTGTAAGGCAAAGGACACCATCAAGAGGACAGATCGGCAACCAACAAATTGGGAAAAGATCTTCACCAATCCTACATCAGATAGAGGGCTAATATCCAATATATATAAAGAACTCAAGAAGTTAGACTCCAGAAAACCGAACAACCCTATTAAAAAATGGGGTACAGAGTTAAACAAAGAATTCTCACCTGAAGAACTTCGGATGGCGGAGAAGCATCTTAAAAAATGCTCAACTTCATTAGTCATTAGGGAAATGCAAATCAAAACAACCCTAAGATTTCATCTTACACCAGTCAGAATGGCTAAGATTAAAAATTCAGGAGACAACAGGTGTTGGAGATTGTGCGGAGAAAGAGGAACACTCCTCCACTGCTGGTGGGGTTGCAAATTGGTACAACCACTCTGGAAAGCAGTCTGGCGGTTCCTCCGAAAACTGGGCACCTCACTTCCAGAAGATCCTGCTATACCACTCCTGGGCATATACCCAGAGGATTCCCCACCATGTAATAAGGATACATGCTCTACTATGTTCATAGCAGCCCTATTTATAATTGCCAGATGCTGGAAAGAACCCAGGTATCCCTCAACAGAAGAGTGGATACAAAAAATGTGGTATATCTACACAATGGAGTACTATTCAGCCATTAGAAACAATGAATTCATGAAATTCTTAGGCAAATGGATGGAGCTAGAGAACATCATACTAAGTGAGGTAACCCAGACTCAAAAGGTGAATCATGGTATGCACTCACTAATAAGTGGTTATTAACCTAGAAAGCTGGAATACCCAAAACATAATCCACACATCAAATGAGATACAAGAAGAAAGCAGGAGTGGTCCCTGGTTCTGGAAAGACTCAGTGAAACAGTATTTGGCAAAACCAGAACGGGGAACTGGGAAGGGGTGGGAGGGAGGACAGGGGAAGAGAAGGGGGCTTACGGGACTTTCGGGGAGTGGGGGGGGGGCTAGAAAAGGGGAAATCATTTGAAATGTAAATAAATTATATCGAATAAAAAAAAAAAAAGAAAAAAAAAAAAAGAATTCTCACCTGAAGAACATCGGATGGCGGAGAAGCATCTTAAAAAATGCTCAACTTCATTGGTCATTAGGGAAATGCAAATCAAAACAACCCTGAGATTTCACCTTACACCAGTCAGAATGGCTAAGATTAAAAATTCCAGAGATAGCAGGTGTTGGAGAGGGTGTGGAGAAAGAGGAACACTCCTCCACTGCTGGTGGGATTGCAAATTGGTACAACCACTCTGGAAATCAGTCTGGCGGTTCCTCAGAAAACTGGGCACCTCACTTCCAGAAGATCCTGCTATACCACTCCTGGGCATATACCCAGAGGATTCCCCACCATGCAATAATGATACATGCTCTACTATGTTCATAGCAGCCCTATTTATTATTGCCAGATGCTGGAAAGAACCCAGGTATCCCTCAACAGAAGAGTGGAAGCAAAAAATGTGGTATATCTACACAATGGAGTACTATTCAGCCATTAGAAACAATGAATTCATGAAATTTTTAGGCAAATGGATGGACCTAGAGAACATCATACTAAGTGAGGTAACCCAGACTCAAAAGATGAATCATGGTATGCACTCACTAATAAGTGGATATTAACCTAGAAACCTGGATTATCCAAAACATAATCTACACATCAAATGAGGTACAAGAAGAAAGGAAGAGTGGCCCCTTGTTCTGGAAAGACTCAGTGAAGCAGTATTCAGCAAAACCTGAACGGGGAAGTGGGAAGGGGTGGGTGGGAGGACAGGGGGAGAGAAGGGGGCTTATGGGACTTTTGGGGAGTGGGGTGGCTAGGAAAGCGGAAATCATTTGAAATGTAAATAAAAAATATATTGAATAAAAAAAAAGAATGTCCACTCATTTAGTTTCATTTTATTACCATGAGATAGATCCTCTATATATGACACTAGAAAGCCGAAGTTGAACAGACTTTCATATTTCCTCTAGATGGATTCTCAATCAGTTACTTTATAATTATTTCTGCCTAGCCTTAATGTGTGTCAGTACAAGAGCTGCTTTGTAAGTCATTTATAGAGAAAAAAAATATGCAACATCCTGAAAAGAGGGCTTAGCTTGTAAAATGCTTATAATTAAAGGACAAGGGTCTGACTTCCATCCTCATTAGACATGTTAAAAACCAGCCATGGCAACACACATCTGTAAGGAATTCCTGCACTGGACAGGCAGAAGGAGAAGAATCTCTGGGGCAACTGGAGGAATCCCTGAATGAACTGCGTGTTCAGAGAGATCCCATCTCAGAGAATAAGCCAGAGAGTAATGAAGGAAGACATTCAGTGTCCACTTCTAGCCGCCACACACATGACACTCATATGAACACACACACACACACACACACAGAGGGGAGAGAGAGAGAGGCCACACAATTTCTGCATGCACAAATGATTGCTGTGTTGTCAATATATACATACTATGCTCAATTAAGAATTATCTAATACCTCAGAAACGTATTTCTTTAATACTTGGTTGACTTAAATTTAGCTCTGTATTAATGTCAAGCTAGCATCAATTTATTCTTTACAAATTAGAAATGACATAAAATACTTCAGAGAAAAACAGAGATAGTAATTTTCTTATCTACCACATCACCAAATGTTGCTGTCAATCAGAATATTAAAGGAGATTTAGTGACATCATTGATACCTCTTTCTTCCTCATGACACTATGTAACTGATTAATTCTCTCATACACACTCTCTCTTTCTCCCTGCTCTCTCTCTCTCTCTCTCTCTCTCTCTCTCTCTCTCTCTCTCTCTCTCTCTCTCTCTCTCTCTTTCACACACACACACACAAATATACACACAAATATACACACAGACACACATACATGAATCCTCATTGCCCTGTACTCAACTGTCTTATAATCTTATTCAATCATCTAAAAGTAATGTATTAACCATTATACCATGTGATGCCACAAAACACACTACTTAGTAAACACACTGATAAAAACAGATATCAAAGGATAGAAGTAAAAACAGATGCCAAATCAAGTAGATGCAGTTTGCTAAATGATACAGAAACTTATAAGAAATTAAAGCCAATCTTCTTTGAGGGAGTTGAATGTAGATGTAAGGTTTTTGACAGTCTAGTTTTAGCTGTGGTTGGGGATCACAGAGGCATGCTAAAGGAAAGGAACAGAACATGCAAGATAAGGAAGTGTCCAAAGCCCAAGGCATACTAAGAGATGTTCAGCTGGCTCCGTGATGTTAGAAGAAACTGTGTGTATGCTCATCAGCAGTCTTTTCAGCAGTATCCTTTCATTATTTCTCTCTTACTCACAGTTACCAGTTGATTTTAGGAAATGACTTTCTGAAAAGTATATGTGCCCTTATAACCTTTACTATAAAACACAGTCTCTGTATCAAGTCTCTATAGCCAATACACAAAGTAGGACAATACAGAGCCCTGTGGCAATGGTGGCAATGGGTGCATATCAAGTTAATTCTTTTCACGTTGTTATTTTGGTATTACCACAACAAATTGCCCACTTCAAAATAAGAGCACTTGTATTAGGCTAAACCAATAATTTTCACATGCTTATTACTAACAAGATACTTACTTGAAATTACTTAAGAGTGTGGCAATGACCAAAATAAATGAGAAGATCTGTACCTTGTAGAGATTAAATTCTAGTAAAAGGGAGCTGGAGAGATGGCTCAGCGGGTAAAAGCACCAACTGTTCTTCCAATGGTCATGAGTTCAAATCCCAGCACCCACATGGTGGCTCACAACCATCTGTAACGAGATCTGACGCCCTCTTCTGGTATCTGAAGACAGCTACAGTGTGCTTACATATAATAAATAAATAAATCTTAAATTCTAGTGAAAGGAGAGAGACAAGGAAAACATTAATAAGGAAAATTAATTCTTTAAGTACAGTAAAAAAGAGAATCAGATATGATGTTTAAATTTTTATACAAATAGCAGGATGAACTTTAATGAGAAATTAATTTATGATCAAGGGCTTAATGTTGGGTGCTGTCTATTGAGTAAAGGAAATGCCAGCTCTCAGGGTTTGCATTAGAAGAAAAGGAACTAACATGTTCAAGATGAAGACAAGCGTAGCAGGAAGAAACTGAGGGATGACTACACATGATAGAGTCAGTGACATACTAACGGAATATTTAAGGCATGGGTAATGTTGAAGTTTGCTGTATTTTCTTCTGAGTGAAAGAGGAAACTATTGCAGGGCTTTGGGCAGAGTGGCATGATTTTATTTACACTTTCCAGGCATTACTTCAGATGCTGACTTGAGAACACATAAAAAGGAGCAAAGAAAGATGGGAAGAGAGGTTAAGTAGCTATTGCAGTAAAAAAAAAAACAAAAAAAAAACAAACAAAAAAAAAAAAACATAAAATGATGGTTCCAAACAGGGCACAAACAATGAGAAGCAGTCTGAATCTAAATTCAATCTTAATTTGAACTAACAATGTCCTAATAAGGTGGATCGAGAAAGATGAGAATCAATTATAACCCATGTTTCCAGGGTTTGTTGTAGGTTCTGATCTGGATTGCTGTTAAATAAACTAAAAGAATACAAGCACAGAAAATGATGACAACGAATTTCACACTAAACGTAAATGTACTAAAAGAATGCAGACATAAAAAAAATGGTAAGAATGGATTTCACACACACACACACACACACACACA